>NC_056740.1:140244460-140316960 GCF_019279795.1 Protopterus annectens
GGCAGTTGAAGTGGCTGTTGCCCATGTGGCCTAATGTTACTAGGTACAGGTTTCCCATGCTGTGTGTAGCAGAAACGGATACAGTGTCCTATCCACTTTGAAATGGTCTGCTCTGAAATAGCCTTTCCCTGTGATCCTGCAGCATATGCTACAAACAATTGCTCAGCTTTTCTGAAAGCTTTTGTTTTGTCCAAGTAGAAACATAACTGTCTATGTATTTCCAATGAATGCAGAAGTCTCTCCCCTTTATTCTGGGGATTTGGATAAAAAGTTGCCAAGTGAATAGTTTGGTTAAGAGCCACACTTTGTTCTTAAAGAAACCCTGTCTTGGTGAAAAATGATGAAAGGCTCCACTGCCATTAGTGCCTGTAACTCTGAGACTCTTCATGCTGATGTTATTGCCAGAAGCAGAGCAGTTTTCCATGACGCATTTTAATGCTGCTGAATCGGCTGGCTCAAAAGGAGGTAAAGTTAGTTTTTCCAAGACAAAATTGAGGTCCCAAGTTGGTGTTGGTGCTCTCTAGGGCGGTCTTATGTTTTTAGCCCATCTGAGGTACTGTTTTAGCAATGGATGAGAGAAAATAGGAGGATCTGTGTTGTAATGAGCCGTGATGGCAGAGGCGTGGATCTTAATGGATGAAAAGGATAGTCCTTTGTCCAGCATCTCAGTTAAGTATTGTAATATCTGAGGAATATTTGGGAGAAGAGGGTCAAAGCTTTGAGCCTGGTTCCAGGCACAGAATCTCTTCCACTTTTCTGAATAAGATTTCCTGGTGCTAGGCCTCCTGGCCTCCAAAACAGCTTTAGAGAGGTGTTGTCTGCTTGACTATGGAATCTGCCATGCAGCCAGGTTTAAAGGTTTTTAGCTGACTGTGCAGGATCTGATTGTTTTGTTGAGTCAGAAGGTGCTGAGTTTGAGGTAAAATCCATGGTGGGTCTTGAGCTAAGTTCTTTAAGATTGGGTACCAGTACTGGCGTGGCCAGTCTGGGGCAATTAGGATCATCTGTGATTTTTCATGTCTGGCTTTTAGGAGTACCTTTGAAAGGAGAGGCAGTGGTGGGAAGGCATAAACATTTAGGCTTTTCCAGCTGAACGAGAGAGCATCCACTTTCCATGCTTGTGTGTGTTATGTCCTTGTGCAGAATTTTTGTAGGTGGCAATTCATTGGGGAGACAAAAAGATCTATGTCTGGGCACCCCCATTTTTGCGTTATCATGCTGAATACTTGCGGATTTAATTTCCACTCGTGAGGATCCATGATGTTTCTGCTTAAGTCGTCTGCCCAGAGTATTTTTCTTTCCTGGCAGGAATTGTGCTTGCAGATGAACTTGATAAGTTAGAGCTGTATTCCACAAGGTCATGGCTTGTCTGCATAGGGGATAAGAATGAGTGCTCCCTTGCTTATGTACCACATAACTGTGGTGTTGTCTGTCTTTAATAATAGTTGTCCTGGATGCAGAAGGTCCTTGAAAGCTGTTATGGCATTTTGTTCAACTAATATCTCTTTTTGATTGATGTGAAGATGCATTTGGTCTGCAGCCCACTTGCCCTGAATACATTTTCCTGCCATGTGTGCTCCTCAGGCGTAATACGAAGCATCTGTTATTAGTGTCTGCCTGGCTGTGGGTAGAGTGAAAGGCTGTCCCTTGTTGAGGTGACATGTCTGTGCCCACCATTGAAACTCCTGATGTAGGCAGGAAATTAGTGGTATTACTGCTTCCAAACTGCGACAGTGTTGAGTCCAAACACTTTTTAGGTACCACTGTAATTTCCTCATATGCAGTCTGGCATATGGAATTAGTAGTATGCAGGATGCCATGAATCCCAAGGCCTGCAGAATTTTTCTTGAGGGAGTTGGGTTTTTGCTGCCATCAATTGAATGTACCGAGTCAGTTGTCCTTGCTTGTCTGGCGTGAGATAAGCCATCTGGGACGTTATATTTAAGCTGGCACCCAGGAATATCATCTCTTGTGAGGGCACTAGTTTTGACTTCTTTTCGTTTACTGTGTACCCCAGGCAAATTAGCAACCTTTTTACAAATGCCAGATGCTTTAGAAGAATGTCCTTGCTCTCCGCTTGACTAAGGCAGTCGTCCAAGTATGGATATATTTGAATTCCTTTTTGTCTGCAAAATGCAATTACTGGTGCCAAGCACTTTGTGAAGACCCTGGGCGTAGTAGATAAGCCAAAGGGCAGTGCAGGGAATTGGTAATGCATTGAACCAGCTATGAATCTGAGGTATCTTCTGCAATTTTGTCTGATATGGACATGCAGGTATGACTCTGAGGTCCAAAGTACAAGCCAAGCCTTCTTGCCCAGCATGGGAAGAAGCTGCTGTAGTGTCAACATTTTGAATTTCGGAACATCCAGATAAGTATTTAGAGTAGAAAGGTCTAGAATGGGTCTCCAGGCTTTGTCCTTTCTGGGGACCAGGAAAAGTCTTGAGTAAAATCTTTGTCCCTGTTGTGGCACTTTTTGAATAGCTCTCATGTCCATGAGGGCTGTAATTTGTTTTAGTGCCTCTGACCATTGATTTTGTGGCAGGTCTAGCATTCCTTTTAGCCTTGGTAGAGTGTGAAAGTGGAACCTGTAACCTTGAGACACAATATTCAGAACCCATTTGTCTTGGGTGATTATATGCCAATTCTGAGAAAAAAGTGCTAGTTTCCCCCCTAAAGGAGCTGCCAAAAGATAAGTGCTTGGCATTCGAAGGGGAAGTCATTGGGACCGTTTCCTGTAAGGATGTGACTCGTCTTCACCTCCTTTTGGGGTTGAAGCATCACCTCCTTTTGGGGTTGAAGCATCCCACTGTCGTGGTTTGTAAGAGCCTTGGGGTTGAGATTTGCCTCTTGGGCATCTGTATCTGCCTCTTTGTGGTCTGTCTGACATTGGAAAGGACCAATTCTTTGAAGGCCAATTTCTGCTACATTGAGGTGGCTGTACCTGTAAGAAATCCTTCACTGTTTGCATAGATTTTGCCTTATCTTCCATTTTCTTTAATACCTCTTCTGCCTTAACACCAAATAAAATATCCTGCTGTAAAGGAGCATCCAATAATTTTGCCTTAACATGATCAGGTAAACCTTATTCTTCTAACCAAGCATGCTTTCGAATCACAGATCCTGTAACTGCTGCTCTACAAGAAGCCTCTAATGCATCAAAACCACATTGCAGAGTATGTTTTCCCACTTGTTCAGCTGCATGCAATAAATCCTGCATTTCCTTATAGTCAGGATGTTCTGAATTGTAAGCATTTTCCGTTTTAACATAGACATTAAATATTGCTGGTATTTAAGCATGTGAAACTGGCAATTTAAAGCTCTCACTGCTAAAGTAGCAGAAATGTAAACTTTCTTCCCCCATCTGTCTAATGCTCTAGAATCCCGTCAGAGGGAACTGGATTTTTAGCCGTGGAAGCTTTTACCCCTTTGGGACCCTGGGAAATAGTTTCTGGGTCAGCAACAGGGTTTTTATAAAGAAATTTGTGAGAGTCAGGGACTCTAGTACCTGTCTGGCTTGACTGGAGCAGGGGGCAAAGAATCAGGATTTAAACTGGATTCAGAGAACACATCATCCACAATATCAAACACTGGCGGAATAGCAAGGGGCCTGTGCTGAGGCAATAAAAAAAAATCTCTTGAGCCTTTTCTTGGATTCTGAGTAATCCTGGCCCTCCCAATGGAAATGCTCCCTCATGGTATGTAATGTTTCCCCAAAAGAGTAATCCTCAAGAGGAGAGGCTGAAGGAATTGATTCTTCAGCATCAGAGTCCTCATAAGGGGGTAAAGAGTATCCCTGGTCTGAAGAGGAATCAGAAGGAATGGAAACCTGGTCAGAGGAATCGTAGTCTGTATCCTGCCTAGGCCTTTTATCAGGCGTGGGATGGGAACCCCTGATCAAAGTAATTAAGTTTCCATCCATTTTGAGCATCTGTTTTTAGGCATGGGGGCCTGTCCAGGTGAATGCTGTACTTGCTTCTTTGTCTTTAATGGAGTTTTAAACTTGGCTGTAGTTTTTATGGTAAGCTGTGAAGGTCTGAAAACACCATCAGAAGTCGATGCCTGCTCAGCGGCTCTGGACCCATCTGAAGGGTTAGTTTCCGTAGGCCCAACACCTTGAGTATCCAGAGGCCTAGACATCTCCACGTGGGAGTCAGAAGCAGCCTGTGGCTCTGAGGTACCGGGTGTCAGGGGCTGCGAAAGCGCCTCACTGAGAACCGGCGACTGGCCTAGAAGAGGCTTCACCAGTTTTGGGCCTCGGATGCCTGCCCTTATCCTTGTCTTTGCGTTTTTTGTGTATTCAAGTCATTGGTTGTTCCGACGGCATGGTATAATTAAACCTTCGGCCAAAGTAATGGCGAGCAAAAATCAAACAGACGTTTAATAGTGTGTTTGTTAAATCTAGCACAAAACTGACTAGTGACGTCGTGGTCTGGGCCTAGGCATGGAATACAGTAGGAATGAAAATCCTTATGAGGTATTTGCTTCCCACAAGAAATACAATTATTAACTTTTACTGACATCGGTCTGAGGCAAGAAAAAGTTTCCCCAATGGGGTACTTAGCGTTATTGAAAAGACTTCGGTTCTGAAATTCGAATTGAAAATCTCAGGAGTTGGCCGACCGGCACTTGCGAACTTCTTTTGCTTCAGGCACCGCTTGGCAAGAAAGACTGAAAAAAATGCTGTCGGCTGCATCTTATATACCCCTGGCGCACTGACGTCAGGGAAGAAGCGACAGCAACCGACGCTGGACCAAGACTTTGGAACTCTGGCCGACTGCGGGACCACCTGACGGCAGGATAACCCAAGTGTAATGACTGCAGTAGTGAAACATGAACATCTGGGACATGCGACAAATCACTAACTGCCCTAAGACCCAACATGGCAAAGGAGAACACCCTCTCAGTCCTATCTGGCCATAAGATGGCAAAATCTTGTGATTTCGAAGACTGAAGACAGTGATACTTAGTGAGGTGATAACTTTGGTGGTGAGCTATTAAAGGGCATCTGCATTTTTGAATGCCAAAGATAGAAATCTGATTGTAACTGACCGCATCCACAATGAAAAGGTGGAATGAGCCAAAGCTCTTTAGACTTGTTCCCCAGAAGCTTTGGGAGCAGTTACTAAGGAAAGGGGACAGAAGCTAGAGGCTCTGTCAAACTCTTCCTTATCAGTCTTGCAGCATCTCTAAAGAAAATGGCATCCAGAAGGAAACTGAGGTGGGATGGAACTCATTATCCCTACATGTCTCAGTGACAGTGGTCTTTAGGTACTAGTGAATGCAGAAGTAGGCTATCTTGACAAAGAGATGAGAAAAATACAGTTGTGTAAGTAAACATACCATTACAGTAAATGTCCTAATAATGTTGCATTAGCCAGAGCCTTTTGGGTTATATCCTGCCTAAGACATGACCACTAGCCAGCATTCAAAGATTTAGGGCACTTTAGGGCACTTTCCACATGTTCTAACTGCTAAGTGGCTAGAAGAGAGGCACTTATAGGAGTTTTAAGCGCCAAATCCTTCAGAGCTTTCTCATCTCAAACGCGGCTAGAGCCCTCAAAAGAATGTGCAAAGATAGAAAAGAAGACATGAAAAATATATACACATGGGAGTATATACATCCACACTAGCACTGCATCTATTCCTACAAGGGTGATAAATGGAGGGAAAGTACAGTTTTGTAACTACCATAAATGTAGATGTCCGATAGGTATGCATCTGCAGTCCTTACATATGGGTTGTCCTGCCTCAGGCAGCTCTTCGGTCGGCCGGATTCCAAAGTCTGGGTCCGGCGTCGGCTGAAGTCGCCCTTTCCCCAACGTCAGAGCGCCTGGGGTATAAAAGTGTCAGCCGACGCCATCTTCCTCAGTTTTTCTTGCCCCAGATGCCAGGTGACCTCTAAGGAAGGCTAAATTTGGAGAAATGCAAAATATTCCAAACATGCACAGTAATATAAAACAAATACACCATAATAGATAACCCCAGCTAGCCATAAGAGGGATAAGTACCCAAGAAATACCACAGAGGGGAAGGAGGGAGGGTAAACCTGACTGCAGATGCATACCTATCGGACATCTACATTTATGGTAGGTACAAAACTGTACTATGTCCTTCAAGGATGCATCTGCAGTCCTTACATATGGGTAGAATACGATGAAGAAAACCAGGCTCTCTCACCACGAGGCAATAGGAGACAGCTAAAGTATTCAACAAACAGCCCAATGTCACTAAAACAAAATCGAGAAAAGCAGTTTCAATCTTCCAGTATAAACTTGACCGTAGACCAAGGCAAATTCAGCAAAAGAGAGAACCTTTATTAAATGTGAGCGCTTTCGCGTAGCAACTACTACGCTTCATCAGACAATACATTTAACATTTGAAGCTTCAGTTTATATAGTAAAAGGTAAAAAAGGGCGCCAAAATTAAAACAAATGATTAGTTCAATAAAACAATTACTTAGTTAATTAAACAGAGTAACTAGATCAGACATTTCTAGAGGACCTTAAGACCTTAGATATAGGCAGTACTATTCAAAGCCGAGCAATATAATGTCATATATTATATCCGTTAATGATGAAAATAATAAAAACTTATACAATTACAGTTGCTGTTATGACCAAAATAGTTAAAATACTTATCAGATGGCTAGAAAAATAAATGATTAATATGAATAATAATATATTACATGTTCTTTTACGAATATGCATAATTTTCACTGTGCGGATATGTATGAATTATTAATAAAACTTCTATGTTGATAAAAAAATTTTTTTTAAATCTTTTAAAATTTCTAAAATAGAAGTACAAGTGTTATTTACTAATAAACACATAAAGTGCGCAAAATATTTAAAGTGCATATGTACATATGTTTAAATATATATATAACTATGAACAATGAATACAAATATGTGGCCATGAATAATTAAATATGTGAAGGGAATAAATGGATCAATTAATAATAGAATAATGGACAATGAATATTGATGGAAAATGTTGTGAATGAATATAGATATAAACATAAACATACGAATATGTAAACAGATGTTCATTAATTCATAGATAATTTATAATTGTACAAATTTTATGATATCAAATATGATGCAATTTCTATTTTTCATCATTATCTATGCAATGTGATATCAAATTAATATAATATGAAGAATACTATATGTGGATATCTTATTTATTTAATTATCGAACATCATAAAAGTACTTTTGTGCCATGAAGTAGTGCATATTCTAAGTCATAAAGATAAAAGACGACTAAAATGGTAAAATAAATATTTATAAATAACTAGATTAAAAAAGGAGAGACATATCGAATTCATTGACCCTGCATGAAAAAGCTGATGTGGGTTTATAGAATATGCAATCAAATAATTGATGTGTTTATTATAAATGAGTAGATAAATTAATAAATTAATAAATGAATAAACAATAAGTGATTAGATATATAAGCACATGATGAATACATGATAGATATTAATGGTATAAAAAATATATATATATAAATAATATATATATATAAATACATAAATATGAAAATGTATGCTTTTAAGGACTGTATACATGTGTATTGTTTTCATCTATACAGGGCATATTTAAATAACAATGAAAATTTGTTAGCATTGTGATTACAATTGGAAATGAGGGAAAGCTGGTATTCACTCTATTTCTAGCTTTCTAAAAGGTTTGGACACACAGTGTTTTATCAGAAACTCCTGAGCAAGCTAGACACAATAAGAGACACAATCATACTTCCTTTTGTTTCACAACTCTCACTAATAGGGTACAAACAAACAAATGGAAAATGACTTCTCCTAGGTGAGTGTTAAGATAATATTTAATATCTAAGACTTTATCTGGCTTCCAAAACAGGCTTAATAGAAATATAACTGTTAATGCCAGGGGGTATGTGAGCAGCCAATCTCAAGATCCATTTCAGTTCCTTGTTATTCAAAAGCAGCGTGTTGTCTCCACCTCTTTTGTTATTTACAACTATTTCTAAAACTCTAAAATCAAAATCATGTGAGGGATATTCTGATATATGTTTCGCCAAGGCATTTAATTCATTTTTCTTCTGGATATCGTATAGATGGCCATATATCCTATCTTTCAAACATCTTTTAGTAAGGCCAACATAGAAGGCCTGGCATTTCTTACAGGTTGCAAGATAAATAAGATTCTTGGTGCAACAGTTGGCAAAAAATCTTGGTTGAAAAATATAGTTCATTGTAGGGTGGTGAAATTCTAGGATTTTAGAAATGGAACTGCACCTATTGCAATTATAGCAGGGAAAAAGTGCCAGTCTTATAGCTAATAGATAAAGGCATAGGTTGAGTAATATATTTGTCATTACATAATAGCCGTTTAAGGTTCAGGCTATTTCTGAACATAAAGTGTGGTTTTACCCCCACAACTTGCTTAACAAATGGATCCGTAATTAGGACCTTCCAATTATTATAAAAAATCTTTTTAATATCATTAATAATACTTGTGTAATTTAGAGTTACAGCTACAAATTTAGTTTGCCTATTGGAATCTATCCTTTTCTTGGTACTGATAGATTTATTTTCTATCAGTGTATCATTGATAATACTGTTTTTAATAGTAGTAACTAAACTTGGATCATATCCTCTTTCTTTAAAAAGTAACTCTAAACGATCTGCTTCAAAATGTAGTTTAGATATGTCTTTACAAAGCCTGGTCAATCTAATAAATTGACTTTTAATGATACCAGGAAAAATGTATCTGGGATGCATGCTATCAAAGGTGAGAAGGGTGTTCCTCCAAGTTGGTTTCCTATACAGTGTTGATTCAATACGGCCATGTTCTGTAATGCTTAATGTTACGTCTAAAAAATTTATAGAATCATGAGAACATTCCATGGTAAAATGTAGGAAGGTGGATGTAGTTTCAAGATAAGTCAGAAAATTTTTAAAATCATTCTCAGTACCTTCCCAAATGATAAAAATATCGTCCACAAAACGTTTGTAAACCTTTATCTTAGAAAACAAGGGGTGGGTAAACAGGCATCTCCGCTCCCAGTCTAAAACAACCAGGTTGGAATAAGTGTTGGCGCAAGGGGTGCCCATTGCCACCCCCCATTTCTGTAGATTATAGTTATTCAGAAACATAAACACATTGTTGTTCAAGACTGCATCCAGCAATTGGCCTATAAGTAGCTGTCTATCATTCGTAAAGGATGTTTCTTCTAATAATATTTCTCTCACAGCTTCAATACCAAAGTCATTGGGGATAGATGTGAAAAGATTTTTCACATCTAAAGTAATTAGGAGGTACTCATGTTCATGGGGGGCTAGCTGCATCCCAGATAAATAATCAAGTAGTTGGTATGTATCTTTTAAAATAGTAGTAAAAGAATCTACTACAGGTCTAAGTAAAAATTCTATAAAACAAGAAATATTAGCAGTCACCCAATTGTCCCCTGAAACAATGGGTCTAAGTGGAATCGGATGTTGGTTCTTGTGGATTTTCGGTAATCCATTTATAATAGGTATGGTGGGACTATCTATAACTAAGTAACTATACATTTCTTCACTGATTTGTCTACAAATGAGCAAATCGTATAATATATCATGTACATTTTTAATTATTCTATTAACATCATATAACTTCAATCTAACATACGTTGCGTCATCATTAAGCATTGAGTGCATATTCATATTATAGTCAATCGTGTTTAAGATGACTATCCCACCCCCTTTGTCAGCGGGTTTGATAGAAATTTTATTGCAATGTCTTAGATGCTTTAGAGAGTTAAATTCTTCTGACGTAAGGTTATAAAAACTAGGTTTCACCTTAGTAGAAAACAATTTATAAAAATCATATTCACACAGGTTTAAAAAACATTCAATGTTATAGGAAAGTGGGGGCATAAAAGTGCTTTTGCGTTTAAAAACAGTATTCACATTAGTACTAGTAGAGTCAGCTTTGTCTCTGAAAAAAACCTTCAAAGCTACTAGTCTGCAAAACAATCTAAGGTCAATTAGTACTTGGCTTAAGGTGTCAGCACAAGCTGGAATAAAATTGAGTCCTCGGTTTAATAAAGAAATGTCCGCATCAGAAAAAGAGGTATTAGAATAATTATACAATAATTCAGTCACATTTTTGTTCTTCTTGTTGGCTGATAGTTTCCTTTTTCTTGGGCCTCGGCTCATAGAGCGTCCCCTGTGATAGAATTGTTGTTTTACAGGGTAAGGTAAAAAAGCGGAAGGAGAGGGACCCGAGGTAATTACAGAATTTAAGTCCTTTGGTCTAGCTCCTAGGTTGCTGGGTGGATGTTGCAATGCTAGTTGATTAGGAGGGGGTGTATCAGTCACAGCAGAAGTAATTGTGTTAGTATTGACACCCTCCAAAGATGTGGCAGGCAGTAATTCATTAGTAGGTGGAAAATCATTCACATTACTGATGGGACCAACTGTACGAGTAGGAAATTGTGAATTGTTCATATTCTCATTTATATTACTTGCATTCTGAGCCACATTGTTACCTCTCGGCCATACAAATATTTGCCGAGATTTAAAGTCTTGAAAATCCCTTCGTAGCTTGCGCAATTTCGTTGCCTTTAGCCTTTCACTGAAGGCATTCACTTGGAGGCAGATATTGCGCATTCTCCTAACACAATACTCCGTTTTAAAACAGTTACTTAAATCTTTAAAAGCTAAATCAATTTTGTCACGTAATTCAGTCTCTATTGGACTAAAATAATCAAGCAAAAGCTTAATGTACCTGTATCCGAGGTCGATGTTTAGGTCCTGCCATTTTTTAAGAAGTGTCAGATGTGCCTCTCCGTATGATGGCATGCAAAGAACTCGCATCCCTCTAGGCACAACAGAATAGTGTAGGCACGCTTCCAGGTGTTGCCTTTGCCAGGCATATCTCTGTAGTCTGTACATATCATCCTCGAGCTCCTTGGATGCTGTATTAAAATCGGAGAAGTTAAAGCCCTCTTTGTTCACAGGAACAACGTTGTCAGCATGGGATAGATCCAGAGCCAATAAAGGGTTAGCCTGTTGGTGTAACAGATCTGCCAAAAATCGCTGAGGCATCCCTCGTCCCTGGAGAATAATCCTATTCAATGTTGACAGTATCCATCATGTGCAAGCAGTGAAAATAAACAAGAGAAAGAGGATACAATAAAAAACTTTTCACCGATAGCTGAAGAGAGTGCCTGTAGTAACAAAGCAGGTAAAACGATGATGAAAACCAGGCTCTCTCACCACGAGGCAATAGGAGACAGCTAAAGTATTCAACAAACAGCCCAATGTCACTAAAACAAAATCGAAAAAAGCAGTTTCAATCTTCCAGTATAAACTTGACCGTAGACCAAGGCAAATTCAGCAAGAGAGAGAACCTTTATTAAATGTGAGCGCTTTCGCGTAGCAACTACTACGCTTCATCAGACAACACATTTAACATTTGAAGCTTTTATTATATGGGTAGAATACCATAGCCAAGCTGGGGGTGGTAGGATCTAAGAAAATGATGGTGTAGCTAAAATGCCCTGCAGGACTGCCGTAGCAAAGCCTGCTCTGGATCTGGAATATAAGGGTAAATTGTAATGCTTGGAAAATGTATGAACGGAGCTCCATGTAGCAGCTTCTAAAATGTCCTTGGTAGCCACCCCTCTTAAAAAGGCTGTGGAGGTGGCTGTGGCTCTGGTGGAATGAGGTCTGATGTTAGTTGGCACAGCTTTTCCATGATAAGAGTAGCAGAATCGAATGCAATTTCCTATCCATTTTGAAATTGTCTGTTTGGAAATTGCTTTTCCTTGAATACCTGCAGCATATGCTACCAACAGCTGGTCAGTTTTTCTGAAAGTCTTAGTTCTGTCCAAGTAGTAGCGCAACTGTCTGTGAATGTCCAGGGTATGCAGAAGTTTCTCCCCCTTGTTTTGTGGATTTGGAAAGAAGGTAGGCAGGTGAATAGCTTGGTTCAATGAGACCCTGGATACCACCTTTGGCATGAATGAAGGATTGGTTCTCAAAGAGTCTCTGTCCTGATGAAAAATAAGGAATGGTTGTACTGCCATGAGTGCCTGCAATTCAGAAACTCTTCTTGCTGAGGTTATGGCCAGAAGGAAGGCAGTCTTCCAAGACAGGAACTGTAACTCTGAAGATCAACTTTTCCACCATGAAGTTAAGGTCCCATGTAGGCACTGGTGGTTTTCTTGGAGGATTGATGTTTTCAATTCCTCTTAGAAACTGCCTTAGGTGAGGATGAGAGAAGACAGGTGGATCAGTATTACATTCTGCTGAAATTGCTGAAGCATGAATTTTTTTTATGGAAGAGTAAGAAAGGCCATTGTGGAGCATTTCTGCCAAGTATTCCAGGATATGTGCCATGCTCATCACTGTGACATCTAGGCCCTTTGCGGTGCTCAAGTGTGGAATCTTTTCCATTTTGCTGAATATGCCTTTCTCGTGGAAGGTCTGCGAGCTTCCATGATGATATCCCTTCACTCTCTTGGATACCTTTTCCTGGTGAGGAGTCGAGGTATTCTCCAGGCTGTCAGCTGCAGGGTTCTCAGGCTGGAGTGCAGAGTTTTGTAATTGTGCTGTGTCAGAAGGAGTGACCATTGTGGTAGAGGTCACGGTTTCGTATGTGACAGGCTCCGTAACAGTGGGTACCAGTGCTGCCTTGGCTAGTCCGGGGCTATTAGAATCACTTTTGGCTGCTCTGTCCTGATTTTCAGTAAGACCTTGGTCATTAGTGGAAGAGGTGGAAATGCATACACTGTTAGAGTATTCCAGCTGAAAGAGAGGACGTCCACTTTCCATGCTTGTGGGTGGTATGTCCTTGAGCAGAATTTCTTCAGCTGATGATTGTGGTGGGAGGCAAAAAGATCTATGTCAGGCCTCCCCCATGACTGCGTTATTTGAAGGAAGATGTCTGGGTGCAGCATCCATTCGTGTGGATCCATGGTATTTCTGCTTAGGCTGTCCGCCAGTATATTGTCTTTTCCTGGCACAAACTGGGATTGCAGCTCTATGTTGAGTTTTAGGGAAAGTTCCCAAAGATTCATTGCTAGCCTGCAAAGAGGGTAGGAATGGGTACCTCCTTGCTTGTTTATGTACCACATAACTGTGGTATTGTCTGTCCTTATTAGCAGGTGGCCTTGATGTAGAAAGTGCTTGAAGGCCTCGATTGCATGTATCACTGCCAGCATTTCCTTTTGGTTTATGTGCATGTGCAATTCTTTCTGAGACCATAGTCCTTGGATGCATCTGTCCTCCATATGCACTCCCCATCCATGGTCGGAAGCGTCCGAGGTAATGGTTTGGCTGGTTACTGGTTTGCTGAAAGGCAGACCCCTGTTTGACTGGCTTGCTTGGGCCCACCACAGAAATTCCTTTTGAAGGCATGGAATGAGTGGTATCAAAGCTTCCAGGCTGTGATGGTGCTGAGACCATAAACTCCTTAGGTACCATTGTAGTTTTCTCATATGCAGCCTTGCTTGTGGAATCAGAAGAATGCACAATGCCATGTAACCCAGGGCCTGCAGGATTTTCCTTGCAGTCATCTGAGTTTGTTTTGTCAGGTTTTTGAAGTAATCCGGTAGTTTGTCTTTGTTTTTCTTCTGTGAGAAAAGCCATTTGGGTGGTTGTATCTAGTTCCGCACCCAGAAAAGTTATTCTTTGGGATGGCACAAGTCTTGACTTGTGAATGTTGACTGTGTATCCCAAGGCCTGCAGTAGGCAGATGGCATAATGCAAATGTTTCACCAAAGCTGTTGGCTGTTCGCTTGTATAAGGCAGTCGTCCAGATACGGGTATATTTGAATCCCCTGAAGTCTGCAGTGTGCAATTACTGATGCCAGGCATTTCGTGAATACTCTGGTCGCAGTAGATAAGCCAAAGGGCAATGCTGAGAATTGATAATGCTCTGAACCTGCAAGAAATCTGAGGTGTCTTCTGCAACTCTGTCTGATAGGGACATACAGGTATGCCTCCTTGAGGTCTAGAGTTACCAGCCAAGACCCCTTGCTCAGCATGGGAAGGAGTTGCTGTAGGGTCAGCATTTTGAATTTTGGCACAATGAGAAGTATTCAGTGCGGACAAATCGAGAATAGGCCTCCATTGCTTTTCTTTTCTTGGTACAAGGAATAGTCAGGAATAAAATCCTTGGCCTTGTTCTGCGAGAGGAACCTTTTCTATAGCTTTCATTTGCAATAGGTTGGCAATTTGTTTTAAAGCCTCTGCCCTTTGATTTGGTGGCAGGTTTGGCATTCCCTTTCTTTCTGGTAATGTATGGAAATGGAACCTGTATCCTTTGTCTATTATTTGCAGTGTCCATTTGTCCCTTGTAATACTGTGCCAATTTCTTGAGAACAAAGACAACTTTCCGCCCAAAGGTGCTTCTAATTGAGCCCTGGTCGGCGGGGTCAAGGTGAAGTCATTGAGTCTGTCCTTGTGTAGCGGTTGTTGGTCCTGCACTACCTCTCTGGTTAGGAGGCTGCCATTGACGTCCTCTGTAGGAGCCTCTAGCTTGCCATCTACCTCTGGCACGCCTGTTCTTGCCTCTTTGAAATCTCTCTTCTGGAAAGGACCAGTTCTTAGAAGGCCAATTTCTGCTGAATCTTGGTGGTTGTACCTGGAGGAAATCTTTGACTGTTTGTACAGATTTAGCCTTTTCCTCAAATTTCTTTAAGACCTCCTGAGCAGTGGAGCCAAATAACTTTTGCTTTTCCAGTGGAGCATCCAGAAGCTTAGCCTTAACATGATCTGGCAGAGATTGTTCCTTCAGCCAAACATGTCTACGTATGACTGCACCTGTCATTGCTGACCTACATGAAGCTTCCAATGCATCATAACCACATTGCAAGAAATGGTTGCTAACCTGTTGTGAGTTATGTACCAGATCCTGAAGTGACTTACGATCTAGGGGTTCAGGAGAAGACAGTTTTTTCTGCAATTCATCTAACAAATACTCTTGGTACTGTATCATATGAAATTGACAATTTAAAGCCCTCATGGACAGAATGGAAGTAGTATACACTTTTTTACCCCATCTCTCTAAAGCCCTGGACTCCCTTTCAGAGGGGAGTGGATTTTTAGTAATGGCAGCTGCAACCCCTTTAGGACCCTGGGAAATAGTTTCTGGGTCAGCAGAGTGGGCCTTGTAAAGGAAATGATGCGAGTCCGGGACCCTGTAGTACCTATCGGGTTTAACAGGAGCCGGAGGAAGGGCGTCAAGGGTAGTGCTAGACTCAGAATACACATCATCAATGACACTTAAAACAGGAGGAATAGCCAAAGGTCTATGCTGAGGTAAATGAAGGAAAGTCCTTAATCTCTTCCTGGAATCGGAGAATTCCTGGCCCTGCCATTGGAAATGCTCTCTCATGGAGTGAAGGGTCTCCCCAAAGGACAGCTCTTCAGGAGAGGAGGCAGAGGGAATAGATTCCTCTGCATCAGAATCCTCGTAGGCCGAGAAGGCCTCCTCCTGGTAGTCTGATAGAGCAGAGCCATCAGAGGCCTCATCAGAGGACTGAGGATCAGCAGACTCAACCCTGGGCCTTTTGTCTAGTGGAGGTTGAGAGCCCCTGTCTGGATGAGGCTGAGAGACCCTAATTAAGGAAATAAGATCCTCAGCCAAACTTAGTATCTGTGAACCTGTAGTGGATCCCTGAGAAATAGTCTTGGGAGGCAGAGATTTTTGTTGCTTAGCAGCTTTAGCCCTAGTGAATGCTTTTATGGACATGGATGCAGGAGGCCTGGCTGCTCCACGTGCTGGTGTAGTTTTGTCTAGGGGAATGGTGTCGATAGAGTTCTGAACACCGGTTTCCGAGGGTAAATCTATAACCGACTCAGAAGAGGCCTCCAGGGCCGAGGTTGTGCGGTTTCTATGGTCGGAAGTACCAAGGACTCTTGTTTCAGCCGAGACAGACACTCGCGGTAGGCCTAGGCGTGGTTTCAGCCGAAACCACGGTCCGCGCGTGTCGGTCCTTGTCCTTCCGTTTTTTGGTTAAATGAGAAGTCGGAGTCTCCGACGGCATAATGTAAGAGAAACTAGCCCCAAAAAATTCCTCTGCAAACTCCGACCGACGCCTAAGAGTGTGTCGATTAAAGGAGGCACAGGCAGTACAGGCCGAGATGTCGTGGTCTGGGCCTAGGCAGGGGAGGCAGTAGGAATGGAAATCCTTATGAGGTATTTGTTTCCCACAAGTCAAGCAATTATTAACTAAGCGTTTGATCTGACATTGGCTGAAGCAAGAAAGAGTCCCCAATGGGGTACTTAGCTTTTTGAAGTCTTCGGTAGCTGAAGTTACAGGAGCTGGCCGACCGGCACTTGCGAACTGCTTCAGGCACCACGCGGCAAGAAAGACGGAGGAAGATGGCGTCGGCTGACACTTTTATACCCCCAGGCGCTCTGACGTCGGGGAAAGGGCGACTTCGGTCGGCTGGATTCCAAAGTCTGGGTCCGGCGTCGGCTGAAGGGCTGCCTGAGGCAGGACAACCCATATGCAAGGACTGCAGATGCATCCTTGAAGGACATCTGCTACTGGAACATTCATTTATTAGAACATTTACTGTTATAAGTTTAGTTTACTTTACACAACTTTACTACGCTCAACATTAGATCACTGTTGCAGTAACCCAATATATTTGAGTAGATTACTACAGCTTACGAAATAAAGGGAGGAAGGAATTTAAGAATCCACAATTCCTGGAGAATTGTTTTAGCAAAGTTTACTCTAGACCTGGAAAAATTCATTTGGTATACAATGCTTTCAAAGAATATAGAGGATACTTCCAGTTCACCTCTTCCAAAAAGCCAAAGAAGAAGCCAAATCCCTGGCAGAGTGAGGCCTGACTCTGCCCATAAGTGACCTTTTACGGCGAGAAGAGAACCATCTGGGAAATACTTCGACACTGGTTGTCTTTTTTCCGCTTACCTTCCTAGCAAACAAAGACTTGATCAGCCTTCATTAGGGATTTTGTTTTCTTCTAGTATCAGAGCTACCTGTGGACATTCAAAAGAATTCTAATTCCCTTGCTTTTAGGTTCTGGAAAGAACAAACGAAGAAGAATAGGCTGGCTTAAGGTAAACTCTTGAGAAGCCATTACATGCATAAGAAACAGTTCTCAAAGAAAACTGTCACACAAAAACCAAGAACCAGAGAAAACTTGCAGTAAAAACCAAGAAGAGACTGATCCAGGCACCAATTAAATCCAGTTTATTGAGTGCTTTCATCAGCATCAATCAGCTGACTTCCTCAGAATGATGCCCTTAGTCTCAGTAGTTTAAGACTGAGATCTTATCAGAGTTAATAATGGACTTGAATTAGGGGGGGAAGGAAATGTGGTAGGAGAGGTTGCTGCTGTATTTTAGTATAAACTTATTAAATTTATCATACTTATTTGATATGATTTTATTTGTATTTTGTATTCTTTTCTATGTTTGTGAGTTTTAGAGTGAGCACTAAGTTAATGTGTGCGTACAGAGGTGATTTGTGCAATACATTTTTTAAAGTGCATTGGTGCACCCCTTAATGGGAAGCAATATATACACACACATTATATATATATATATATATATATATATATATATATATATATATATATCTATATTTATATATATATATATATATATATATATACACACACACACACACACACACACACACACACACACACACACACACACACACACACAAGGTTAAACCTCCAACAAAAAAGCAAATACACCAAAAAGCTTTTAAGTATAGTAAAGGAAAATAGAGGTATAGCCAAAGGAAGTCAGGGGGCTGGAGGGAGGGTAACAAGGACTGGAACAGTGAATACACTCGAACATCTACATTTATGATAAGTGTATACAAATGTACTATGTTCTTCATGTTTCACTGTTGCAGTCATCACATTTGGGTAGATTCCCAAAGCTAAGGATGGGAGGAGGAATTTAGATAGCATTAGGACCAGCTATAAGGCCCTACAAGACTGCAGTGGCAAAGCCAGCTCTGGATTTAGAGAAAAATGGCAAATGGTCATGCTTGGTAAAAGTATGTATAGAATTCCAGGTAGCAGCTTCTAGGATGTCTCTGGTTGGGACACCTCTGAGAAAGGCTGTAGAGGTAGATGCAGTCCTGGTTGAATGGGGTCTAATCCCCAGTGGGATAGGTTTTCCATGGTGCTTATAGCAGAAATTAATGCAATGGCCTATCCATTTAGAAATGGTTTGCTTTGAAATAGCCTTCCCCTCTGCCCCTGCAGCAAATGCCACCAGCAGTTGTTCAGATTTCCTTTGAGGTTTAGTCCTGTCCAAGTAAAATCTAAGTTGTCTGTGCACATCTAAGGAGTGCAGTATCTGTTCCCCTTTGTTCTGTAGATTAGAAAAGAAGGTTGGCAAATGAATGGACTGATTAAGAGCCACACTGGATACCACCTTGGCCATGAAAGAGGGGCTGGTCCTGAGGAACACCCTGTACGCATGAAAGATGATGAAAGGCTCCACTGCCATAAGGGCCTGTAATTCAGATACCATTCTTGCTGAAGTGACTGCTAAAAGGAAAGCTGTTTTCCAAGAAAGGAATTTTAATTCTGCAGTTGCAGCTAGCTCAAAAGAAGGAAAAGTGAGTTTTTCCAATACAAAATAAAGGTCCAGGGCTGGAGTTGGGGCTCTCCTGGGTGGTCTTAAGTTTTTGGCCTCTCTGAGGAACTGCTTGAGCAGTGGGTGAGAAAAGAGCAGTGGTTTTGTGTTGTAATGAGCTGAAATGGCTGAGGCGTGACTTTTGATGGAGGAAAAGGAAAGGGCCTTGTGAAGCATCTCAGTTAAGTATTGAAGAATCTGAGGTAAACTGGGCGCTGTTGGGCCATCCCTTGAGCTTGGTTCCAGGCACAGAATCTTTTCCATTTTTCAGCATAAGATTTTCTAGTACTAGGTCTCCTTGACTCCAGAATGACATCCAACACTTGTTTACTGAGGGATGGTAACGGAGAGATTAGGTAATTAGCCAGGCTGCTAGGTTCAGGGTTTGAAGCTGGGGGTGCAGAATCTGGCTCTCCTGCTGAGATAGCAGGGTAGGGGTCTGAGGTAGGTGCCATGGGGCCAGCTGAGACACACTGTGCAAGAGGGGGTACCAGTGTTGGCATGGCCAGTCTGGTGCAATCAGTATCATCCTTGGTTTGTCCCGTTTGATCTTTAGTAGCACTTTAGAGAGGAGAGGCAGAGGAGGAAAGGATTTTTCCAGCTGAAGGACAGAGCATCCACTTTCCAAGCTTGTTGGTGGGGAGTCCTTCTGCAGAAATTGTCCAATTGGTAGTTCTGGGGGGAGGCAAACAGGTCTATATCCGGGATCCCCCATTTGTTGATCAACATGTTGAAAATCTTTGGTTCCAGTTTCCACTTGTGTGGGTCCATGTGATTTCTGCTTAGTCTGCCAGTGTATTTAGTTTTCCTGGCAGGAATTGAGCCTGTAGATGCACTTGGTATCTCAAGGCAGTTTTCCACAGAGCCATGGCTAGTCTGCAGAGGGGGTAAGAATGGGTACCCCCCTGCTTATGTACCACATAACAGTGGTGTTGTCAGTCTTTACCATTAATTGTCTTGGAATAATGTGGTCCTTGAAGGCTGTCCGAGCATTCTGTACAGCTAACATTTCTTTTTGATTGATATGCAGGTGCATTTGACTTGGGTTCCATTTGCCCTGAATGCACTTTCCTGCCAGGTGAGCCCCCGTGCTTAATCCGATGCATCTGTTAGGGTTTGAGCGGCAGGGGGTCGAGTGAACGGTAGTCCCTTGTTCTGGTGGCAGGCCTCCGCCCACCAAAGGAATTCTAACTGTAGGCAAGGTATGATAGGAATAATTTCTTCTAGATCCTGAGAATGTTGACACCATAGGCTTTTTAAATACCGCTGTAGTTACCTCAACTGCAGTCTTGCATACAGAATTAGTAGAATGCATGAGGCCTTGCAGTATTTGCCTTGCAGATAGCAGGGTTTTTGTGGCCACTAGTTTGAAGTAAGTTGTCAAATGAATTGTTTCTCTGGCGTGAGAAAAGCCATCTGGAAGTTGTGTTCAAGCTTGCTCCCAGGAATATAATTTGTTGACAGTTTACCAGATGTGATTTCTTTTCATTTATGGGGTACCCCAGACAAGTCAAAACCTTCTGTACAAATGCCAGATGATTCAGAAGTATGTCCTGGCTTTCTGCCTGAATTAGACAATCGTCCAGGTATGGGTATATTTGAATATTTATTTGCCTGCAAAATGCAATGATTGCAGCTAGGCACTTTGTGAATACCCTGGGCGCAGTAGATAAGCCAAAAGGGCAGTGCAGAGAACTGACAAGTGCATGCAGCCTGCTTTGAAGCGTAGGTATTTTCTGCAAGATTCCCTGATTGGGATGTGCAGGTAGGCTTCCTTTAAAATCCAGTGTTGCTAACCAGGCATCTTTGCCAATCATGGGAAGCAACTGGTGAAGAGTTAGCATCTTGAATTTTGGAATCACCAAAAAGGTGTTTAGGATAGACAGGCCCAGGATGGGATGCCATGAGTTGTCTTTTCTGGGTACCAGGAAAAGTTTTGGAGTAGAAAAGTACAGTTTTGTACCTACCATAAATGTAGATGTTAGAGGATCCACATTGCTGCAGTCATAACCTGTGGGTAGTCCGCTGTCCTCGGTCGGCCCGAATACCAAAGTGTTAGGCTGGCGTCGGTCATAGTCGCTCTGATCTGACGTCACTACGCAGTGGTACTAAAGCGCATGACCGACGCCATATCTTCAGTCTTTCTTGCCCCAGATGTCAGAAGGCCTAAAAAAAAGAGGCCATAGCCAAAAATAGAAAATACCCAACCACCAAGCACAGACAAAATAATTACCCCAAAAGCAACACAGCAACCCTAAACTACAGAGGGGAAGGAGGGAGGGTAAATTGGACTGCAGCAATGTGGATCCTCGAACATCTACATTTATGGTAGGTACAAAACTGTACTATGTTCTTCGTCTCACATTGCTGCAGTCATAACCCGTGGGTAGAATCCCAAAGCAAAGGTAAGGGAGGTTGGCAAAATCAAAAAGCACTAGGAGCTGCTAACATGCCCTGTAAAACTGCAGTGGCAAACCCAGCCCTAGACCTGGAATAAAGAGGGAGATGGTAATGTTTAGTAAAAGTGTGCACTGAACTCCAAGTAGCTGCCTCCAAAATATCCTTAGTAGCTACTCGCCTCAAAAAGCAGTAGAAGTGGCAGTAGCCCTAGTGGAATGAGGTCTAATCCCAGCGGAACCTCCTTTCCATGATGAGAATAACAAAAAGCAATACAATGGCTAATCCACTTAGAAATAGTTTGCTTTGAAACAGGTTTTCCTTGTGAAGCCAAGGCAAAAGAAATGAATAACTGTTGAGACTGCCTGAACCCCTTAGTTCTGCTCAAATAATAACATAACTGCCTGTGAATATCCAAAGTGTGCAAAATTTTTTCCCCTTTATTTTGGGGATCAGCATAAAAAGTAGGCAAATGAATAGATTGGTTCAAGGCCACATCAGAAACAACTTTAGGCATAAAAGAAGGGTTAGTACGCAAGGATACCCTATCCTTATGAAATATTAGGAAGGGTTCAACTGCCATTAGAGCCTGTAATTCAGATACCCTCCTAGCAGACGTAATGGCCAACAAAAAAGCAGTCTTCCAAGACAAAAACTTCAACTCGGATGTAGCTGCAAGTTCAAAAGGAGGTAAAGTCAGTTTTTCCAACACAAAATTGAGATCCCAGGAAGGAGTAGGAGCTCTTCGTGGGGGCCTTATGTTCTTTGCCCCTCTAAGAAATTGCTTAAACAAAGGGTGAGAAAATAATGGTGGATCACAGTCATAGTGAGCAGAAATGGCTGCAGCATGAACTTTCACGGAGGAGAAAGACAAACCCTTGTCTAGTAAGTCTGTAAGGTACTGTAGTGTGACACTCAAATTAGGGCGTGAAACATCAAAGCTCTTTGCTGTGCTCCAAAGAAAAAATCTCCTCCATTTATCAGCATAAACTTTCCTTGTACTAGGCTGCCTGGCTTCCAAAATGACATTTAAAACTTGTTGAGGAAGCTGACCCCAGGGTCTAAAACAGAATATGCCAGGCCGTCAGATGCAGGGACTGTATCCTGACATTGAGGAAATGATTGCTTTCTTGAGACAAAAGGTTTGGAATTGTTGGCAAAGGCCAAGGAGGCTCCCGAACTAAACTCCTCAGCAAGGGGTACCAGTGCTGACGTGGCCAATCTGGAGCTATAAGGATCATGCAAGGCTTGTCCTGTCTGGCCTTCAAGAGCACCTTGGGAAGGAGAGGCAGAGGAGGAAAGGCATAGACGTGAAGGTTGTTCCAACTGAAAGATAGAGCATCCACTTTCCAAGCTTCTGGGTGAAACATCTTTGTGCAATATTTTGGCAGTTGGAAATTTTGTGGGGATGCGAACAGATCTAGGTCTGGAGTTCCCCAAGCCACTGTCAACTGTTGAAATACATAAGGATCCAATTTCCACTCATGGGGGTCCACCAGTTGCCTGCTCAAAACATCTAAGGAGTTCTGTGCTCCTGGCAGAAACCTTGCTTGAAGAGTGAGGTGCAAACTCAGAGCAGTCTCCCACAAAATCATAGCTTGTCTGCAAAGAGGGTACGAATGGGTTCCCCCCTGCTTGTTGATGTACCACATGACTGTTGTGTTGTCTGTTTGAATCAACACCTGTCCTGGTTGAAATAGATCCTTGAAAGCCATCAGAGCAAATTGGACTGCTAACATCTCCTTCATGTTGATATGCAAATGCTGTAGTCTGGGAGGCCACGTGTCTTGAACCCATCTCCCATTGAAATGTGCTCCCAAGCCATGTCCGAGGCATCTGTCGTTAGGATCTGACTCGCCTCTGGTGGTCACAGAGAGTCCCTTGTTTAGGTGACATTCCTGAGCCCACCACAAAAACTCCTTTGGATGCAAGGTATTATCTGAATGACAGTGTCCAAATCGTGGCAGTGTTGAGTCCATACGCTTTTGAGATACCATTGTAGCTTCCTCATATGTAGTTTGGCATTGGGAAGTACCAGAATACAAGATGCCATGAACCCCAAGGCTTGAAGGACTGTCCTTGCAGTCAGCCTGGACAGTAGGGATAATTGCTGAAAGTATAGGGGAAGATTTCTTTGTTTGTCCGGGGTCAGAAAAGCCATCTGAGAGGCTGTATTCAGTCTCACACCCAGAAAGCACATGTCCTGAGAGGGTACTAGACTGGACTTTGTTTCGTTCACAGAATACCCTAGGCACCTTAACACTGCCATTACATACTGTAGATGCTGAAGTAATGTGACTTTGTCTTGAGCAAGAATCAGGCAATCGTCCAGATAAGGATAAATTTGTATTCCTCTTAGTCTTAAGAAGGCTATCACAGGAGCCAGGACCTTTGTGAACACCCTGGGCAGTAGATAAGCCAAAGGGCAATGCAGAGAACTGATAATGAAAAGTACCAGCCCGAAGCAGGAACCTCCTGCAACTGGGCCTGATAGGAATGTGAAGATAAGCCTCTTTGAGATCCAGAGTTACCATCCAGTGATCTTTGCCTAGCAGAGGCAGAAGTTGCTGTAAAGTTAACATCTTGAATTTTGGGATGTCTAGGTATGTGTTGAGAATAGACAAATCCAGAATTGGCCTCCAAGTGTTCCCCTTCTTTGGCACAAGGAACAGGCGAGAATAAAATCCTAGGCCTACTTCTGACGGAGGTACCACCTGAATAGCCCCCATTTTTAAAAGTAAAGAAATCTGTTTGTGAGCCTCCAGCCTTTGCTGAGGAGGTACATCCGGCATGCCTTTGAAAGGGGGCAAGGTGTGAAAATAAAACTTGTAGCCCCGATCTATAATGTCCAACACCCATTTGTCCTGGGTGACCAAAAGCCAATTTTGCTTGAACAGTGCCAACTTTCCTCCTAGAGGAGCTGCCAGACAGGAGGAATCTGGCAGCTGGAGATACAGGTCATTGGGTCTGTTTACGAAAAGTCTGACCCCTGCCCTCACCAGAAGATTGTGCAGGAGAACTCCACGTCCTAGGTCTGAAAGAACCCTGAGCATGAGCTCTGCCCCTACCACGTCTAGATCTGCCCTTAGACTGGTAATCGGAAGAAGGATATGCCCATCCTTTTGCAGGCCAATTTCTGCTAAACTTAGGGGGCTGCACTTGTAAAAATTCCTTAACTGTCTGCATGGACTTAGCTTTGTCTTCCATTTTCTTCAAAACTGACTCCACAGGAGAACCAAAAGAACTTCAGATTGGAGGAGCATCCAAAATTGAGCTTTAACATGCTCTGACAAATTCTGATCCTTAAGCCAGGCGTGCCTACGAATAACTGAACCAGTGGCAGCCACCCTGGAAGAAGCCTGAAGAGCATCAAAGCCACACTGCAAGGAATGCTTACCTACCTGATCAGAGGCATGAACTAAATCCTGCAATTCCTTACACTCTATACCCTCAGCTAAAGCATCTACCTTAGATTTCAACTGACTTAACAGAAAATTCTGGTACTTCAGCATATGAAACTGGCAATTCAAAGCCCTCCTAGCTAGTGTGGAGGAGGTATACACTTTTTTACCCCACCTATCCAAAGCTCTAGAATCTTTATCCAGAGGAACTGGATTCTTTACTACAGAAGCCCTGACACCCTTAGGTCCCTGGCTAATAGTTTCTGGGTCAGCTCTAGGACTCTTATATAAATATTTATGAGCCTCTGGAACTCTGTAATACCTGTCTGGTTTGACAGGGGCCGGAGGTAAAGAATCAGGATTAAGGGAAGCCTCAGAAAAAACATCCTGAACAACATCCAAAACAAGGGGAATGGCCAAGGGCCTATGCTGTGGTAAAAACAAAAATTCCCTAAGCCTCTTACGAGAATTGGAGAAATCCTGACCTTCCCACTTGAAATGCTCCCTCATAGAATGCAGGGTTTCAGAAAAAGAAAAATCCTCTGGAGGAGAAGCAGAAGGACAGGAGTCCTCTGCATCCGAATCAGAATAGGGAGGAAAATCCTGAATGTCCTCAGCTGAAGACTCAGAGTAATCTGAGGAATGCTCCAAACCCTCCACCTCTGCCTCTACCCTAGGCCTCTTATCTGGAGGGGGCATAGAACCTCTGATTAAAGTAATCAAATCCTCTGCCATTTTCAGCATATGTTTTTTAGGAACAGAGCTTGCAGAACTAGGGCTGACGCCTGTGCCAGAAAGACCAGGCCTAGCTTTAGAAGGTGCTTTAGTGACAGAAGTAGAAGGCTTAACAACCTTATGTAAAGAAGGGACTACAGAAACTTGAGAGGCCCCCTCGGCCTGACCTGACTCCTGAGAGGCCAATTCCTGCAATATTAAAGGCTCCCCCTGAGACTCAGCTGAAACCTCGGCTGGATCCACAGATTCCACCGTAGTTTCCAAAGAACCGGCGTCCGCAACGGACGACTCATCCTGCTTAGACTAACGATTTCTCTTTTCGCTTCTTAGCGGTAGCGGGCGTTGGAGGATCCGACGGCATGTTGTAGTTGCACCGCTTACCAAAAACAAGTCTAGCACAATCTAACCTGCGTTTAACGGTGCGCTTATTAAATCTAGCGCAAAAGCGACACCCGACTATGTCGTGCTCAGGCCCCAAGCAAGGAATACAGAGAGAGTGGTAGTCCCTATGAGGTATCTGTTTCCCATAAGAAATACAATTATTAACTTTTTCTGACATCCGGATTTAACTGAGGCAAGAAAAGACAAAAATATTCCCCAACGGGGTACTTAGCCCAACTTGGTCTTCGGTCTGAAACTCAGAATACGAAAATTTCAGAACGCCGAACGGCACTTGCAAACGCTGCTTCTGCTTCAGACCATGCGGCAAGAAAGACTGAAGATATGGCGTCGGTCATGCGCTTTAGTACCACTGCGTACTGACATCAGATCAGAGCGACTATGACCGACACCAGCCTAACACTTTGGTATTCGGGCCGACCGAGGACAGCGGACTACCCACAGGTTATGACTGCAGCAATGTGAGACGAAGAACATCTCTGTCCCTTTTGCTCTTCTGGTACAGTCTGAATAGCCTTTAATTTTAGGAGAGAGAGAGTACTTGCTTTTGAGCCTCTGCCCACTGATTTGGGGGTAGATCTGGCCAACCGTTTGGGGCTGGTAACGTATGGAAGTGAAATCTGTATCCTTGGGGAAACTATGTTTAAAACCCATTTGTCCTGGGTAAGGAGTTCCCAGTTTTTTGCTTGCAGAGTATTCTTTCCCCAGTCAGTTGAGAAGTGCTTGGATGTTTTAAAGCTAAGTCACTGAGACAGCTTACCATAGGGGGGAGTCTTATTACTCCCTGATTTGGAAGTGGGAGCCCCCCACTACTCAAGTCCTGTGCGTACCCTGGGACTGAAGCTTGGGTGTTCTGCTGGTTCTGGATTTGAACTGAGAAGGCCTGGAAGAGGCAAGAAAGGACCACTTTTTTGAGGGTCAATGCTTACTAAATCTAGGAGGCTGCACTTGTAAGAACAGTTTGCATAGATTTAGCTTTTTCCTCCATATTTTTAAGAACAACTTCTGCTTTGTCGCCAAACAGGCGGTCCTGATTTAAGGGAGTATCCAGCAATTTAGTTTTAACATGATCTGGCAAAGATTGCTCCTTAAGTCAAGCATGCCTTTTAAGTACAGACCCGGTGACAGCAGCCCTGCAAGATGCCTCATCAAAACCACATTGCAAAGTACGTTTTCCAACCTGTTCAGCAGAATGCATTAAATCCTGTAAATCCTTATTTTCAGCACAATCAGGAATCATCATTTTCTGTTTAAGCAATCCAATAATATGCTGCTGATACTTTAACATATGAAACTGGCAATTTAAGGCCCTGATGGCCAAGGTTGCAAAGGTGTATACCTTCTTACCCCATCTATCCAGGACCCTGGAATCTCTATTAGAGGGGGTAGGATTTTGGGCAGTAGTAGCCTTAATGCCCTTGGGTCCCTGTGAAATGGTCTCTGGGTCCACAGTAGGATTTTTAAAGAGGAACTTATGAGAATCAGGAACCCTGTAATATCAGTCAGGTTTTCTGGAAGCAGGAGGTAAAGAGTCAGGGGCCAAGCTAAATTCCGAAAAGGCATAGTCAACAATGTCCAGCACAGGAGGGATAGCTAAAGGCCTGTGATGGGGCAGGAGTAAAATCTCTAAGCCTCTTTTTAAAATCAGAGTAATCCTGGCTTTCCCAGTGAAAATGTTCCCTAAGAGTATGCAAGGTTTCACCAAAAGAAAAATCATCTGGGGGAGAAGCAGAGGGAATAGAGTCCTCTGCATCAAAATCCTCAGGTAGATAAGGGTAAATCCTGGTAATCAGAGGAGACAGAAATTTCAGAATCCTGGTCAGAAGTATCATAAGCAAATTCAGTCCTAGGTCTGAGAGGGGGAAGGTTGGCTTCTCCCTTTTAAAGTAATAAGGTCTTCAGCCATTCTTATTTGTTTTTTAGGCATAGAGGCCTGACCATGCGGTCTGGGCATCGGTTTCCTAGGCATGGTTCGAGTTTTAGGCCTAGAAGAAAAAGATGGCATTGGTTTAATATGCAAGTCAGTAGGCCTGAATGCAGCCTCAGAAGCTGGTGCCTGCACAGCAGCTCTGGACCCATCCAAGGTAGAGACATCCGCAGGTTCCCCAGCTGAAGCATCTCGCGGCATACCGGACTCCGAATGGGTCTCAGTAGAGGCCTGCGAATCTGAAGTAGCTGGTATCAGGGGCTGTGAAAGCACCTCACTTAGTACCGGCGAACTGGTGACTAGTTTAGGAGAAGTGTCGTCGGCAGCTTTGGACATAGGCGGCCTGTCTCTGTTTTCATGTTTGCATTTTTTTCGGAATGTCAGTAGTCGCATGGCTTACCGTAGACATATCTGGATAATTGAACAGAGTACCAAAGTATTTGGAAGCAAAAATATACAGATGACGAATAGTTTGTGGTTTAAATAAGGAACAAAACCGACAGCGAGGTACGTCGTGGTCAGGGCCTAGGCAAGAAATACAGTACGAATGAAAATTTTTGAGGTATTTGCTTTTCACAAGAAATACAATTATTGACTTTTACTGACATCAGATTAGAGCAAGAACAAGTTTCCCCAACGGGGTACTTAGCTTTAGTTGAAGACTTCGGTTCTGAAACTTGAAAACTAAAATTTTAGGAGTCGGCCGACCGGCACTTGCGAACTGCTTCTGCTTCGGGCACGGCAAGAAAGACTGATGTAATGGCGTCGGCTGCATGCTTTATACCCCTGACTACCCGACATCATGGAAGATGAGACAGCAACCGACGCACAACCCAAGACTTTGATAATCAGGCTGACTGAGGGCTACTGCAAGCAGATAACCCAAAGGTGATGACTGCAACAGTGAAACATGAAAAACATCAGATTAGCAGGAGTGTTGGATCTCTTATTAGCATACCCAACAAGGGTCCATAATTCTGGCTTATATTTTTACTGACACACAATTCAAAATCTTTCTGAAAAAGGTATTTGATCCTCAAGAACAAATGATGACATTCATTGGGATTAAATACCATTTTTTATGAATACTAATTATTGTAGTCTTATTTTGTGAGCTTACTAAATCAATAGTATGGCTATTTTCAAAAGTATAGGATGTGGAAGCTTTCTCCACAAGTCTGTTGTTCAGAGGCTGAGACATATCCAACAAGCATACAATTAAGACAAACTATATAAAACAATAGTAACAGAAAGCACTGGGTCACATCAGAGGCTTGGGAGGTCACTGCTACTAAGAAACAAAGTACAGTTGTGTACACTTACCATAAATGTAGATGTTAGAATGTATTGACTGTTGCAGTCATCATATTTGGGTTATCTGCCTGAAGATAAGCCCTCAGCTGACCTGAATACCAGAGTCTTGGGATTTCTGCATCGGATGCTGTCGCTTCTTCCATGATGTCAGGTTGTCAGGGGTATAAAACATTTATTGCCTCAGATGTTAGAAGCCCCTACAATAGGGAGCAATTGCATGGTGTGGAATATCTCCAGTAGAAAGTAAATACCAATGTTATAAGATATGACCAAACAAAGAATAAGTAGAAATATAAAGAAGTCAGGGGCATGGAGGGAGGGTAACCAGGACTGCAACAGTGAATACACTCAAACATCTACAATTATGGCAAGTGTACATACCTGTACTATCTTCTTCGTGTTTCACTATTGCAGCCATCACATTTGGGGTGATTCCCAAAGCTAAGGATGGGTGGAGGCAGTCAAGAAGCATTAGGGCTGGCAAGCAGGCCCTGTAAGACTGCTGTGGCAAATCCAGCTCTGGGTTTAGAAAAGATAGGAAAGTGGTAATGCTTGGTGAAGGTGTGTACAGAGCTCCAGGTTGCAGCTTCCAGGATGTCCCTGGTAGGGACTCCCCTTAGAAATGCTGTAGAGGTTGATGTAGCCCTAGTGGAATGTGTTCTGATCCCCTGTGGGGTTGGTTTCCCATGGTGTTTGTAGCAGAAATGGATGCAGTGTGCTATCCATTTAGAAATGGTTCGTTTTGAAATGGCCTTGCCCTCTGCCCCTGTAGCAAAGCTGACTAGCAGCTGGTCAGATTTTCTGAAAGGTTTAGTCCTGTCCAAACAGAATCTAAGCTGCCTGTGCACGTCCAGGGAGTGCAGGATCCTTTCCCCTTTATTCTGAGGATTAGGGAGAGGCTAGCAAATGAATGGATTGGTTTAAAGCCACACTAGATATCACCTTGGGCATATAAGATGGGTTAAAGTCCTGAGGGAAACCCTGTCCGCATGGAAGATAATGAAGGGCTCCACGGCCATAAGGGCCTGTGATGGCTAGAAGTAAAGCTGTTTTCCAGGAGAGGAATTTTAACTCTGCAGAAGCAGCAGGTTCAAAGGGTGGAAGTGCGAGTTTTTCCAATACAAAGTTAAGGTCCCAGGCTGGAGTGGAAGCTCTCCTGGGGGTCTTAGACTTTTGGCTCCTCTCAGGAACTGTTTGACCAGAGGATGAGAGAAGAGGGGTGGCTCAGTATTATAATGAGCTGAGATGGCAAATGCATGAATCTTAATTGAAGAGAAGGATAGGCCTTTGTGGAGCATTTCTGTTAAGCAATCTAGTATATGAGGTAAGCTGGGCACACTTGTGTCCATTCCTTGAGACTGACTCCAAGAACAGTATCTTTTCCACTTTTCTGCATAGAACTTTCTAGTACTAGTCCTCCTTGCCTCAAGGATGACATTTAGCACCTGTTTACTGAGGGTTGCTAATGATGAGTTCAGGGGATGAGCCAGGCTGCTAGGTTCAGGGTTTATAGCTGAGAATGCAAAAGCTGATCCTCCTGCTGGGACAGCAGGGAGGGGGTCGGAGGCAGGTGCCATGGTGGCAGTACTGTCAAACTGTGCAAAAGTGGGTATCAGTGCTGGCATTGGCTTGTCCTGTTTGATCTTTAGTAGAACGCTCGAGAGGAGGGGCAGAGGGGGAAGGCATAGATTGAGAGGTTTTCCCAAGTAAAGGACAAAGCATCCACTTTCCATACTTAGCTGTGTGGAGTTCTGGTGCAATATTTGCCCAATTGATAGTTCTGAGGGGAAGCAGAGGTCCACCTTTGGTGACCCCCCCCACCTATGGATCAAAAGCTTGAATGATTTGGGTTCCAGTTTCTCCTCGTGTGGGTCCATTAGATTTCTGCTCAAGTCATCTGCCAGTGAATTTAGTTTTCCTGGCAGGAATTGAGATTGCAGGTGCACTCGACTGCTCAAGGCTGTGTTCCACAGAGTCATGGCTAACCTGCAGAGTGGGTAGGAATGCCCCCCCCCCCGCTTGCTTATGTACCACACAACTGTGGTGTTGTCTGTTTTTATCAATAGTTGCCCTGGAAGAATAAAGCATTTGAAGGCCGTCGGAGCATTCTGTACAGCTGTTGGGAAGGTGGCTTAATGGCTAAAGTGTTTGCCTTACAAACACAAGGTGCAAGGTTTGAGTCTCACAAGGGATAATTGGCTAGGCTTAAAGTGGCTTGCAAGGGCAGTTAGCTTAGTATGAAGCTATGAACCTATAACATTTCTTTTTGATTGATATGCAGGTACATTTGCTTTGGGCTCCATTTGCCTTGAATACATTGTCCTGCGATGTGAGCCCCCCATGCATAGTCTGACGCGTCTGTTAGGGTTTGGGCAGCAGGGGGTTGAGTGAAAGGGAGTCCTTTGTTGTGGTAGCAGGCTTCTGCCCAGCAAAGGTGGTCTGCCCTTAGGCAAGGAATGATAGGAATCCTTGTTTCCAGGTCCTGAGAATGTTGACACCAGAGACTTTAAGTACAACTGAAGTTTCCTCATATGCAGTCTTGCATATGGAATTAGTACAATACAAGAGGCCATGAACCCTAGGGCTTGCAGTATTTTTCTTGCAGATATAGCTGGGTTTTGGTGGCCAGTAGAAGTAGTTTGTCAAATAAATTTGTTTTTCTGGAGTGAGGAATGCCATCTGGGAAGTTGTGCTCAAGCTTGCTCCCAGAAATACAATCTGTTGGCTGGGTACCTGATGTGATTTCTTTTCATTGATCGTGTACCCCAGTGAAGTTAAAAGTCTCTTTACAAATGTCAGTTGCTGGAGTAGCAACTCTTGACTGTCCGCCTGAATCAGGCAATCGTCCAAGTATAGGTAAAATTGAATTTCTCTGCCTGTAATATGCAATGGCTGGAGCTAGGCATTTTGTGAACACTCTAGGCACAGCAGATAAGCCAAAGGGAAGTGCAGAGAACTGATAGTGCATAGAGCCTGCTCTGAAATGTAGATACTTCCTACAAGATTCACTTATGGGGATGTGTAGATATGCTTCTTTTAAGTCTAGGGTGGCTAGCCAGGAGTCCTTGGCTAGCATAGGAAGCAGCTGTTGGAGAGTAAGCATTTTGAACCTTGGAACCACCAGGAAGGTGTTGAGAATAGACAGATCCAGGATGGGGCGCCAAGAGTTTTCTTTTCTGGGTAGCAGAAACAGTCTGGAGTAAAAACCTTGTCCCCTTTGTTCTGCTGGGACAGGCTGAATAGCCTAGATACGGAGAAGAGAAAGTACTTGCTTTTGGGCCTCTGCCCACTGGTTTTGGGGGAGGTCTGGCCATGCGCTTGGGGTCAGCAGTGAGTGGAAGTAGAATCTGTATCCCTGGGATACAATGTTCAAGACCCATCTGCCTTGGGTGATGTACTCCCAGTTTTTTGCATGCAGGGCACGTTTCCCTCCTAAGGGTGCAAGCACTTGGGCAAAGCTTGGAAGAGTAAGAGTTAAGGATAAGTCATTACGAGATTTTACCATAGGATGGTGGCTTACTACTCCCTGTTTTAGAGGTGGGAGCACTCCATTGCGGAGATCTGTGCATACCCTGAGACTGTAATCTTGGTGGTCTGCTGCCCCTGGGTTTTGACTGAAGGTCTGTGAGAGACTGGAAAGGACAAATTTTTAGAAGGGCAATGCCTACTGAATCTAGGTGGCTGTACCAGTAGGAAATCTTTAACAGTTTGCATAGAGTTAGCTTTTTCCTCCATCTTTTTGAGGACTTTTGCTTTATTGCCAAACATTCTTGGTTTAATGGTGTATCTAGTCATTTTGCTTTGACATGGTCTGGCAAGATTTGTTCCTTAATCCAAGCATGCCTTCTAAGAACAGACTCAGTGACAGCAGCCCTGCAAGATGCTTCTAAGGCATCAAAACCACATTGCAAAATGTTTTCCAACTTGGTTAGCAGAATGCATTAACTCTTGTAAATCTTTATGTTCTGCACAATCGGGAATCAACATCATTTTCTGTTTAATTAGCTCCATAATAGGTTGCGGATAATTTTACCATACAAAACTGGCAATTTAAAGCCCTGATGGCAAGAGCAGCAGAAGTGTATACCTTCTTACCCCATCTGTCTACAGCCCTAGAGTCGCTGTCTGAAGGGGTAGGGTTTTTGGCTGTTTTAGCCTTAATGCCTTTAGGTCCCTGGGAAATGGTCTCTGGATCCGCAGTAGGATTCTTAAAGAGGAATTTGTGGGAGTCAGGTACTCTGTAGTACCGGTCAGGTTTCCTGGCAGCTGGAAGCAAAGTATCAGGGGTAAGGCTGGATTCCAAGAATACATCTACAATTTCCAGAACAGGAGGGCTAGCTAGAAGCCTGTGCTGAGGCAGGTTTAAAAATTCCCCGAGTCTCTTTTTGGACTGTGGGTAGTCCTGGCACCCCCAGCAGAAATGCTCTCTAAGGCTATGCAGGGTTTCACCAAAAGAAAAATCTTCTGGTTGGGAAGCAAAGGGAATGGAATCCTCTGCATCAGAATTCTCATAGGTAGATAAGGGTATGTCCTAGTAATCAGAAGGATCAGTCAACAGACTCATGATCTGAAGAATCAGAAGGAAAATCAGTTCTTGGTCTTTTTGAAGGGGAAGGCTAGCTTCCCCTAATTAAGATAATAAGATCTTCAGCCATTCTAAGCATTTGTTTGAGGCATGTGGGCCTGACAATGCACTTTGGTCGTCGGTTTCCTAGGCATAGTGTGAACTCTGGGCCTGAGAAATGTGGTATTTTTGGTTTGAAACAAAGTCGTCAGTTTAACATGAAAATCAGAAGGCCTGAATACATCCTCAAAAGCCAGTGCCTGCACAGCGGCTCCGGACCCATCCAAGGTAGAGACATCCACAGGTTCCATAGTCTAAGAAGCCTCTCGCGGAATACCAGACTCCGAATGAGTCTCAGTTGAAGCCTATGAAAGTGCCTCACTGAGTACCGGCGGACTGGCAAAGTACAGTTTTGTACCTACCATAAATGTAGATGTTCGAAGATCCACATTGCTGCAGTCCTTACACTTGGGTATATAGTGTCCTCATTAGAACCCGAATACATGAGAGATGGCTGACGCCGGCATGGCGTCCACGCTGACGCTGGCGCCAGGGCGTCAGGTATAGAAATGCGCACCACACCTTATCTTTATCCTCAGTCTTCTTTCTTGCCCCAGATGTCAGAACAACCTAAAAAGGAAAAAAAAACACAAAACTAAGCACACACACACTTACCCAACAACACAACACTAACAATTATCTCATAAACTAATCTAAACAACCACCACCCCACAACACAGAGACGGGGGGATGGAGGGGGAAGTGGACTGCAGCACCAATGATGATCTACATTTACATTTATTACTAGGTACTACACTGTGTTACTATCTTCATGCTCACCACATTGCTGCAGTCCTTTGACTTCCTGGCACAGGGGTAGAGGATGGCAAAGGAAGAATAGAAGCTAAAAAAATGCCCCAGAACTGCAGTGGCAGACCAGCAGTAGATAGCCTAGATGGGAAGTAGGTTTAGAGTGGTAGAGAAAGTATGTACTGAACCTAAGTAATGTGCTTGCCAAGCACCTTAGCATGAAATCCTGTTAGTGGTGGTAGAGAGGCTAAGTAGGGTGGAGGGTCTGATCCCTGATGAGGTCTGGTCCCTGTTGGGATCTAACAAAAAATGCTGAAAAAAATGCAAAAAAGAAACCATTTAGGCAAGAGTTTGCTTTTGCTTTGGAGTTGCCCAAAGCACCTAAACAAACAAAAGAACAACAACTGCTGTTGCCTTTGCCTGAAATTAGAAACTAAGTAGTAGTCGGTGTAACTGTCTGTGCCAAGTAAAAGATGCCTTTTCTTGTTTCTGTTTTTTTTGGTAAAAATAAAAAGGTAGGTAATAAAATGGATTGGTGGACACAACAAGGAACCACCACCAGCATAAAGGATAAAGGGAAGAGAAAAAGAGAAAGATATCCTAGGAAGATCAAGAAGGCTCAGAAATGCCTAGGGGCCTGCAACTCAAAAAAAAGACTTGCAGCCATGACAACAACAAAGCAACCAACCAAGACAAAGCAGGTAAAAAATCAGTGGCTGCAGGCTCAAAAAGGCAACATGGTGTTTTTCCAACACATAGTGAGGTCCCGTTGAGGAGGGGTGACTCTTATCTTTTGGAGTATGAGCTCTTCTGTGCCCTTGAACAACCAATGAAACGACTGAGAAAACAAAAATGGAAGAGTGAGAAATTGTTGCAAAAGCATGAGAGCATGAAGATTAGAAGAAGAAAAGAACAGACCAATGACCTATAAGAATATAAGAATATAAGATCAAGAAGAAGTCTTTCTTAGAAATAGAACTAGATTGCACCCCTCCAAACATCCAATCCCTTCCACTTGTCCCACTTCACTCCTCTCTTGTACTTTTCCTTGTACACATTCCGTTCTTTACTTGAGAGTTGAGCTTCCTGAGGAGCTAAAACAGGATATGCCATGCTGCAGGATATATGCCATGCTGTGAGATGAAGAGAGTGAAGCTTGAGTGAGAGTTGAAGCACAGTTGAGAAAATGAAGGTCCTTTACCCGATGGTTTCCTTATTAGATTTCTCAGTGGTAGGACGTACCAATGCTGTCAATTTCTTGGTGGTGCAGGGAGGATCTTTCTTGGTCCTTTAGGACACCTGGGAAGGAACCTTTCTTGGTTAGAAGAAGTGGAAGGCATAGTACATGAAGATTTTCCAAAGGAAAAGAGAGCATCTTTTTTTTCCAAGCTGCAAGAGCATCTTTTGTGCAAGAAAGACCTCTTATCCCTTTTGAAGGCTTTTGTATCTTCCTCTGGTGGGTTGGCCGCTTGGAGTTAACTGTTATCCAACCCTGGGATCCAGTGATCCGTGTTGGGGGCTACATGATCCATGATTTGAACGTTTCTGCTATCAGGATTCGCCCACCCCGGCAGAAACCTTGCCTGAAGTTCGTGCTCAGACAGAGACACACAAGCGCGAAAAGATCAGTTGTCTGCATAGAGGGCATAGAGGAATAGAATCCAGTGTTGTTGATTTACCAATGTGTAAGGTTGTGTTGTCTGTTGGAATCTGTAAGATAGTGTTTTTCCTTGCTGTGTTGAAGCCTGAATCCTGTTCTGGCAAAAAGTTTTCTCCTTGAAATTAGTATGTAGATGTTGGAGTCTAATCCCTGCAGGGTTATCCATAGTCCATTGTCCACATCCCCCCAAGCTGTCCGTATGGGTATCTGTTGTTAAATTTGACTGGAGCCGGTATGGTCCAGAAATTCCTTTGTTTAGGGTGACTTTGGCCACCACAAAATTCTCCTTGAAAGTTAATTGTATTGGCTGAATGACAGTGAATTATTTTTTTTGGCAGTGCTGTTGCAGATTATTCTTGTGAAGATGGTGTCCATTCCGGCAAGCATGTTTGGCCAGAAGAATGTTTGAGAATAAGATGCCATGAACCCTTGATAGGGAAGGACTGTCCTTCTGATGCTACGACTGATGTGATAAAGGAAAGGAAGTTGTTTGTCCTTGTGCTTTGTTTGAACGAGTATCTGTTGAAAGGAAAGAGGCTGCTGCCATCAGTTTTCAGGGTACTGAGAGGGTACTTGGAAACTAAGTTGGTACCCTTTTGCGAATAGCACTCACCCTAGGAGCTGTAGCACTGTACTTTAATGCTTTAGCCTGTTGCCCCACTAAATTCTTTGTTCTCAGAAATAGGCAATAATGTTGTAGTTAGGTCCTTGCCCTAAAAAAGAATCAGGCAATGCGTCCAAATAAAGGGTAAATCTGTATTCCTTTCCGTCTGAAAAAGCTATCACTGGGCCCAGGACCTTTGTGAATACTCTGGGTGCAGTGGATAAACCAAGAGGCAATGCAGAGGCTGGATAGTGTGAATCTCATTGTTCAGTGGATGAGATACCTGCAGCCTAGAGTGATAGGGACATGAAATGGGTAACTTGGGGATCAATGTTGGCACCGCAGTAGCTTATGTAGAGAAGGTGTTGAGGATTCATCTGCAGCAATAATAGTTGAGTGTTCCCCTAGTGTGTCTTGAGGAATAGTGATGCCAGGATTGGGCTCCACGTGTTCCCCTTTTTATCTGGGAATGGCCTGAGGTGTTGTCAAGGCCCCTTCTTGTCTCATACTGGGTATGGTATCCCCTATCCAAATATCTGGCATTGCATGATGATGTCCAATACCCATCTTTGCTATCTGGCAGCTCCCTAAGGCGCCTGGACGGGTCATCCTATAAAAGCTGTGAAAGGCAAAGTTGATATTGAAATTCCAAAGTCTTCCCTAATTAAACTCAAAGGTCGTGAAAAAGTGTCAGTCCTCAATCCTCCCTCAAGACTGTACCTGGAAGGGCTGAAGGTGCCTCCTGAAGAAGGTCAGGTGGGCCTGGCCTCTGATCTAAAGGAACCCTGCCCCTTGCCCTATGCAGAAAAAGGCTGGTTGAGACCCCGAAGGATCTAAAGGGGGTGCCCCTAGCCTTTGCCCCCCAGAAGACCTAGAACTTTGGTGGTTGAACCTGTTTCTAAGGTACCAGTGTGCAGATTTTAAAGGCGTTTACCATTTGAACTTAAAACAATACCATAAGGCGATTTTAACAAAATAGCTGCTTTGACTCCATCTTCAAGTAAACTTTGGCAGTGTTCAGAACCAAACGACAGCATCAAACATCAGATTGAGGAATGTACTCCCAGAAGCCCAGTTGGACATGTTCTGTGCAGCAGAAAAACCACATTTCAAGACCTGCTTACCCAGCCACTCCCTTGGATGTACTGTGTTAAACATTCACACCCTTACATTGCATACACCTGCCCAGGACAGCTTACCAAGACTTTAGCAACTGCTTAGAAAATACACCCCATCTGTCACAAAGCTGGAGAGTCTTGATTAACTGGCTCATGGAACTGATTAACTCCTTTCGCTTTCTTACATCATCTGTCTATTCTTCTTAGGGCTTGTCCTAAGATACTCTTTTTTTAGCCACAGAAGCCTTAGTATCTTTCTGGCCCCTGAGGGACTGTCTCTTTAAGAACCCTAGGGCTTTTTAAAAAGGAATAAACATCTTTCTCAGGCCAAGAACAGGGGTATCTGGAGCTTCCCTGTCTGAGGTAAAGGATATCTAGAGTTAAAAGGAGCTTCTGCAAAGAATCAGTGACCAACTAAAGAACAGGGCCTATAATCAGGTACAAAAAAGTCTCTGAAAACAAAAGGAACCTAGGAAGAGAAGGAATCAGAAAAAGTAGCCTTTCCATTTATCAGAATCCTGAGAAAAGAAGCCTTCCTGACTCAGTCAGAAATCAGAAGGATCAGAGGGGTGGAGTCATCCACATCAGAAGGTCTAAATGAAAAGAGTCAAATGGGTCAGGGAGAAATCACAGAATCATGATCCTCCTCAGCCAACCAAATTCAGGAAATCCCTAGGCCTTTTTGTCAGGAGGAGAATAGAACCCTAATCCCCTCAAGTTAAATCTTCAGCGCAGATCAAGCCTTCGTAATTGGAGTGGAAGGGCTAACTGCCTAGGAGTAGCAAGAGGGATTATATCACCCTAGAAGCTTTGGAGAGGCCTTTGGTAACAGAGGGGAGGCCTTCATACCACCTGCACCTGGGAGAGAACAGCCAGAGAAGTTTGTTTCTCCTGGCCTACCTCCTGCTAGAAGACATTATGCCGAGTCAGGAAGTCCTAGACTGACCGCCTTCAGCCTGGCCTACCTCCTGTGAAGACACATCATGCGCAGCATCCGACGGGTCGGTTAAGCTCACCCTCTAAAGACAGCCTAGGAACTCTGTCTTTGCTTCTCGGTGGCGCTAAAGAACCGAAGTCCGATTGGCTGGTGCACGCTTAACAGCTCAACCTGTGTTGTGTCTAATCTCGCTCTTCTGAGATACGGTTATCCCTATAAGGTATCTGTTTACCCAACCTGTACACAGTTATGTTTAAACCCCCTAACCTAGGAGCTGTGGAGTGGTTCGCTTGGTATGGCGCCTGACAAAATACACAAGCAACTTGTTTTCTTACATGACCTAAAATACGAAAGACAAAGAAAACCCAGTCCCTAATCTCCGTCTTTAGCCAACTTGCGGCAGTTCACGGATTTTCTGACATCCGGTAAAATACTGACTGGCTGAAACCAAAACTTTCTAGTTTGCGCAACGCTTGGAAAAAGTCTGAAACTCGTATTCCGGATATGGCGTCGGTCAGATACATACTTTCCTGGCGTCACTGCAAATAGTTTATGCAGAAGGCAGACCACGTCAGCTCTTTGGTATGCGGGCCATTCTGGCGTCCGAGGACAAGCGCTATACCCGCGTGTAGGCAGCAATGTATGTGAGAGAACATCTAGCTTAACGAAAGCGTTGTCGGCAGTTTTGGACCTATGCGGTCTGTCGCTGTCTTTATCCTTACGTTTTTTCGGAAGATTGGTAGTCAGATGGCTTATGGAAGCCATTTCGGAATACAGAGAACGAGAGTGAAAGAATTTAGCGACAAAAATAGCCAGACGATGAATAGTTCGTGCATTGAACAAGGCACAAAACCGACGAGGAATGTCATGGTCTGGGCCTAAATAGGTGACACAGGAAGAATGAAAATCTCTGCGAGATATTTGCTTTCCACAGGCAAGACAATTATTAAATTTCTGACATCGGTTAGAGCAAGAAAACAGGATCCTCAACGGGGTACTTATCTTTTAGAAGACTTCAGGTCTGAAACTCGAAAACAAAAATTTCAGAAGGTGGCTGACCGGCACTTGCAAACTGCTTCTGCTTCGGACACTGCAAGGCAAGAAAAGCTGCTGTAATGGCGTTGGCTACATGTTTTATACCCCTGACAATCTGACGTCTTGGAAGAAGCGACAGCATCCGACGCAGAAATCCCAAGACTCCGGTATTCAGTCCAACTGAGGGCTACCTGCAGGCAGATAACCCAAATGTGATGACTGCAACAGTGAAACACGAAGAACACGTTTCATTCTTATGTAAAGCTTGGCATTAAATACCATATTTCAGGTTATGCAACAACAGAATAACCATGCAAAGATTACCATGTGAGCAGCCAGAATGCAATTCAAATTAAATATTTTACTGTGCACATTTTAAGAAATTAATAGATTGGCCTAAACTCTGCATTGATGTGTTTTTTTTTTTTTTTTAAAGAAATAATTCCTGGGAAATGCTAATAAGAAGTGAAAAGTCATGAGGAAAAAAGTTTTAGTGATCACCAGGCTGTGGTTTGATGTGCATTGTCATGCAAAGTTCACCAATTAGTTGAATCTAGCCAAGCTGGAAATGTGTCAAGCTCATTTAAGGAGGGGAGATGACAGGAGTTACTTGGTCAGGAACTGAAATTTGCAGCACTGTCCTTTATAAAAAGGTGCTTTTATCTCAGTAATTTGTTGACACTTTGGCAAGCTTCTTTCAGAGAATGTGTAGTACGTCAATAAGAACATTTGTAAAACTCTGTGCACACTACTAGTCACGTGATCTGCAGACTCTCAAAATTGGCAGTTTTTTCAGGTGCTCCATTGTAAGTGAATGTCTAACTTGATAAATAAATGGTAGCGCTACTTGTTCTGAATGTGAGCAGTCACTGCATTATGGGATAGATTAAACCTTCCAAAGGAATCAGGATGTCTGCTCCCATTAGGGCAGAGAAGGATTTAAAAAAAATAATAATAATTAGAAATGAGGACTTATTTTGCTACAGGCAGCATTGGGAGGATGCCATAATTCATGACAAGATAAAAAAAATTAGGTTTTTTCATCATTTGCCCATAGTGGTCCTTTAAGGGACCACCAGGCAGACCATCTGAATCAATGACGTATAATAATAAAATCGCCACTAATTCTTAAGACGACCATAAAGTTTTCTACAGCTATGTCAAGAATCTCAATGGTGACACTCAGATCTGCTCTGAGCTACTGCACAATGGCACTAGATATACAGAACCAACTGATATTGCCAACATCCAGGCAGATAGGTTCAGTGCAAACTTCACCCCCCCTCACCCCCCAAAGGGCCCATCACTATACCGGAAAAATGCAAAGCACCTGTAATCACAGCTGCACAAGTAAATACAGCACTCTCCAAAGCCAAGAACACAGCATCCATGGGATCTGCCAACACCCCAGGCTGCATTCTGCACGAACTACAGAATGAACTGGCACCCTACCCAAGTACCATGTTCAATCATAGCCAAATTTAGGCTTTGCGCCTACTGAATGGCGCACAGCGACGGTTATCCCACTCCACAAAGGGGGCGCCATCACGGACCCCGGGAACTACCACCCCCATTAGCCTGATAAGCCTGGTCTGCAAGGCCTTGGAACATATCATCTTGGAGCTTATAAACAAGGACATAGGTAGCCTCTAAACTCTGGACCTCACTCAGTTTGGGTTTGTAAAAGGTAGGTCATGTCTCCTAAACCTGATGGACTTCTTTGAAGCAGTCACCAGAGCCGTGGATGTGGGTAAGGTGGTGCACACAGCCTATCTTGACCTCACTAAGGCTTTCAACACCATCCCCCACTCCGGAATTATAGATAAACTCACTAGACTGGGCATAAATTCCTATGTCACAAGATGGGTGGGCAACTGCTCACTGACAGAACCCACACAGCGAAAGTAGCCAACTCCAAATCCATCTTCAGACCACTGACAAGTGGAGTACCACAGGGCTCAATCCTGGGTCCTCTCCTGTTTGGCATCTACTTCTCAAAAGTCCAGGCTAATAAAGCAGGTCTTTGACTAATGAAGTTCGCAGATGACTGCAAACTAGGTGCCATAATAGAATAGCCTAATGATGTGGAGATTCTACACAGGCCTCACTGAGACTGATACTTGATGTCAAAGTCATGGCCTCAAGCTCAATGCCAAGAAGTGCATTGTCATCCCCTTTGGGAAAAAAACTGTACCCATGAACTACTACTACATAGGCGGTAGCCTACTAAACACCAAACGTGTGATACCTTTGGGACACAGGTGGACAGTAGTCTCTCCTTTGATAATCACATTGCCACAGTAGTCAGGAAATCCTTCTGCGTGGCACACCTCATCACAAAGGGTTCACCATCCAGAAAAACAGAGGTCATTGTTCCTCTCTATAATGGGTCTGATGAGGGATGAGTAGAGTACAATGCCATATTTGGCATGTACCTCGCAAGACATCTACAACTAGAAAAGCTACAGAAATACCTCAGTAAGAGCATTACCGGCCTCAAACAGATGCCATACACAGACAGTCTCAAAAAACTCAAGCTTTACTCCGTCGCATATCGCCTACTCAGAGGCGACCTCTGCCTAACATACAAAAGCCATATCAAACCCAGATCTGTTGGACATGCTACACTTAAAAGAAACCCCAATCCCTTCAAGCCACACGCTCCAGGGACCTAAACCTTGTCATCACAATAAATAGAACACGCTGGAAGGATAGATTCCTGCCCCAGAGACATCCCATGCTCTGGGACAGACTATCCATTCATGTCAAGCAAAGCTCCTCATTAGCCCTCTAAGAAAAATCTCGACAACTGGATGGGAAATAGGAAATTCACTCCGGGGATCACTTCTGTGGCTCTGGTATACAGGGGCGCAGAAAAATAAAGTACAGTTGTGTACACTTACCATAAATGTAGATGTTAGAGTGTATTCAATGTTGCAGTCATTACATTTGGGTATTCTGCTGGCAGGTTGCCCTCAGTCGGCCTGAATAACAAAGTCTTGGGTCCTGTGTCGGTGTCCGTCTCCTCTTCCATGACGTCAGGTCGTCAGGGGTATAAAACATGCAGCAGACACCATTTTAATTAGTTTTTCTTGCCCCAGATGTCAGGTGCCCCCCAAATGGGGAACAAATATATATATATATGCATGCATGTAATTTAGAACACAAAAAAATTACCTCCAACTAAAAGCAAATATACCAAAAAAGCTTTTGAGCATAGTAAAAGAAAGAAGAGGTATAATAAGAGAGAAAAAAGGAGGCTGGCGGGTGGGTAACCCGGACTGCAACAGTGAATACACTAACATCTACACTTATGGTAAGTGTACACAACTGTACTATGTTCTTCGTGTTTCACTATTGCAGTCATTACATACATTTGGGTAGAATCCCAAAGCTATGGATGAGAGGATGGAATTATACAGCATTAGGAGCAGCTATAAGTCCTTGCAGGACAGCAGTGGCAAAGCCTGCCCTGGATTTAGAAAACAGAGGTAAATGGTAATGTTTGGTGAAAGTATGAACTGAGCTCCAAGTAGCAGCTTCTAGAAAGTCTCTAGTTGGAACCCTCTGAGAAAAGCTGCAGAAGTAGATGCAGCCCTGGTAGAATGGGATCTGATCCCCTTGGGGACAGGTTTACCATGGTGCATGTAACAGAAACAAATACAATTACTTATCCATTTTGAAATGGTTTGCATTGAAATAGCCTTCCTCTCTGCCCCTGCAGCAAAAGTCACCAGTAGTTGCTCAGACTTTCTTAGACACTGTGTCCTGTAAGTAGACATTGTGTCCTGTTTAAGTAGGATCGTAGTTGTCTGTGTATATCCAATAAATGCAGAATCCGCTCCCCCTTGTTCTGTGGATTTGGGAAAAAAAGTTGGCAGATGAATGGTATGGTTAAGAGCCACACTGGATACCACCTTAGGCATAAAGGATGGATTGGTCTTAAGGGCCACCCTGTCCGGATAAAAGATATTGAAAGGCTCCACTGCCATGAGAGCCTGTAGTTCTGAAATCCTTCTAGCTGAAGTGACTGCTAAAAGAAAGGCAGTCTTCCAAGAAAGAAATGTTGTATGTCTGCAGTAGCAGCTGGTTCAAAAGGAGGTAGGGTGAGTTTTTCCAGCACAAAATTGAGGTCCCATGCAGGAGTAGGTGCTCTCCTGGGAGGTCTCAAATATTTGGCCCCTCTGAGGTACTGCTTTAGCAGGGGATGAGAAAAGAGTGGAGGCTCTACGTTGAAATGAGCCGAGATGGCAGAGGCATAGATTTTTATAGAAGAAAAAGATAGGCCTTTGTGAAGCATCTCAGTTAAATATTGCAGACTCTGAGGAATATTGGGCATTGCTGTTTATTCCTTGTGCTTGGTTACAGGCACAGAATCTCTTCCATTTATCAGCATACAATTTTCTAGTACTAGGCCTTCTAGCCTCCAAAATGACATCCATCACAGGTTTACGGAGAGATGTCACTGGTGAAACTAGTCGATTAGCCATGCTGCAAGATTCAGAGTTTGAAGCGGAGTGTGCAGAATTTGATAGTTCTGCTGAGACAATAGATGAGGTGTCTGAGGCAAGTACCAAGGAAGAAGGTGTGACATTCTTTAGAAGCGGGTACCAGTGTTGGCAAGGCCAGTCTGGAGCAATCAGAATCATTTTGTTTTTTCCTGTTCGACTTTTAGTAAAACCTTGGACAGCAGAGGCAGAGGGGGAAAGGCATAGACTGAAAAGGTTTTTCCAGCTGAAGGATAGAGCATCCACTCTCCAAGCTTTTTTGTGATGAATTCTTGTGCAGAATTTGGAGTCAAAAAGATCTATGTCTAGGCTCCCCCATTTTCGTGTCAACATGCTGAAGATTTGTGGATCCAGTTTCCATTCATGTGGGTCCATAAGATTTCTTCTTAGTTAGTCTGCCGGAGTACTTTGCTTTCCTGGCAGGAATTGAGCTTGTAGATGTATTTGGTAAGTCAAGGCTGTGTTCCACAACACCATGGCTAGTCTGCAAAGAGGGTAGGAGTGGGTACCTCCCTGCTTGTTTATGTACCACAAAACTGTGGTGTTGTCCATCTTTATCAGTAGTTGTCCTGGATGAAGGAAGTCCTTGAAGGCTGTCACAGCATTCTGTACAGCTAGCATTTCTTTCTGGTTGATATGTAGGTGCATTTGATTTGGGCTCCATTCGCCCTGAATGCATCTCCCCCCAAGCATAGTCTGATGCGTCTGTAGTCAGGGTTTGGGTTTTGCAGGGGGTGGAATGAATGACAGTCCCTTGTTTTGGTGACAGGCCTCTGCCTATTGCCCACCATAGGAACTCCTGTTGCAGGCAAGGAATGAGAGGAATCATTGTTTCCAGGCTGTGACAATGTTGACTCCGTAAGCTTTTTAGGTACCATTGAAGTTTCCTCATATGTAGTCTTGCATATGGAATTAGTAGAATGCAGGATGCCATGAACCCCAAAGCCTGCAGAATTTGTCTTGCAGATAGCTGGGTTTTTGTGGCCACTTGTTTGAAGTATGTTATCAATTGGATTTGTTTGTCTGGCGTGAGGTAAGCCATCTGGGCAGTTGTATTCAAGCTTGCACCCAAGAATGTAATTATTTGAGAGGGTACCCAGTTGTGATTTCTTTTCATTTATGGTGTACCCTAGGAATGTTAGAAGCCTTTTTTTACAAATGCCAGATGTTGTAGAAGAGTGTGTCCTTGTCTTCTGCCTGAATTAGACAATTGTCCAGATAAGGATAAATTTGAATGCTTGTCTGCAAAATGCAATCACTGGTGCCAGGCACTTTGTGAAGACCCTGGGCGCAGTAGGATAAGCCAATCGAGAACTGGTAATACAAACAGCCTGCTTTGAAGCGGAGGTATCTTCTACAAGATTCCCTGATAAAAGAGGCTTACCTGCACATCCTAAAGTCTAGAGTTACCAACCAGGCATCCTTACCTAGCATAGGCAGCAACTGTTGTAAAGTAAGCATCTTGAATTTTGGAATGTCCAGGAAGGTATTTAGAATGGATAAGTCCAAAATTGGATGCCATGATTTGTCTTTTTTGGGTACCAGCAAAAGTCTTGAATAAAAACCTTGTCCTTTTTCCTTTTCTGGCACTGGTTGAATAGCCCCCATATTCATGAGGGCTATGACTTGTTTCTGTGCCTCTGCCCACTGATTTGGAGGCAGATCTGACCATCCGTTTGGAATTGGCAACGTGCGGAAATGAAATCTGTGTCCCTGGGATACTATATTTAAGACCCACTTGTCCTGGGTAATTAGATGCCAATTTTGAGCATGAAGTGCTAGTTTTCTCCCCAAAGGGGCAGCCAAAAGATAAGTGCTTGGAAATGGCAGAGGAAAGTCACTGACACTTATTACCGTAGGGGGGTGCTTTGCTACTTCTTGATTTGGAGGTGGAGGCACCCCATTGTTTTGTCCTGCAAGATCCTTGTGACTGAAATCTGGAGCCTTTGGAGTGTCTGGGTTTGACCTGAGCGGCTCTGTTGGGTACTGGAAAGAACCAATTCTTAGTAGGCCAGTGCCTACTGAACCTGGGTGGCTGCACTTGCAAGAAATCTTTTACAGTTTGCTTAGATTTAGCTTTCTCTTCCATCTTTTTCAAAACTTCTTCTGCCTTATTACAAAACAGACTGTCCTGCTGTAAAGGAGCATCCAACAATTTAGCTTTAACATGATCAGGCAGATTTTGCTACTTGAGCCAAGCATGCCTTCTTATCACGGATCCAGTTACGGTGGCCCTGCAAGAGGCCTTCAAGTAATCAAAACCACATTGCACAAAGTATGCTTTCCAACTTGTTCAGCTGAATGCAATAAATCCTGTACCTCTATTTTCCACACAATCAGAAATCAACATCATTTTCTGTTTAAGTAAGCCCAGGACATGCTGTTGATATTTAAGCATATGAAATTGACAGTTTAAAGCCATGATTGCCAGGGTTGCAGACATATAAACCTTCTTACCCCATCTATCCAGCGCCCTGAAGTCTGTCAGAAGGAGTAGGATTTTTAGCAGTAGAAGCCTTAACACCTTTGGGACCCTGAGAAATTGTTTCATGGTCAGCACTAGGAGTTTTGAAAAGAAACTTGTGGGAGTCAGGAACCCTGTAATATCCGTCTGGCTTACTAGGAGCCAGAAGCAGGGAATCAGGATCCATGCTGGATTCTGAGAAAACATAATCAACGATGTCTAAAACAGGAGGTATAGCCAAAGGCCTATGCTGAGGAAGAAAAAGAAAATCCCTAAGCCTCTTTTTGGATTCTGAAAAATCCTGACTCTCCCAATGAAAATGTTCCCTTAAGGTATGTAAAGTTTCTCCAAAAGAAAAATCCTCAGGGAGGAGAAGCAGAAGGGATGAATTCTTCTGCATCAGTGTCCTCATAAAGGGGGAAGAGAAAACTCATGATCAAAGAGGAATCACAAGAAATGGAAACCTGATCTGAAGATTCATAAATCAGTGCCTTGCCTAGGCCTCTTAGCAGGAGGGGGTTGGGAACCCCTGATCAAGGTAATTAAATCCTCAGCCATTTTGATCATTTGTTTTTTTTAGGCATAGAGGCCTGAGCACGTGGCTCATGCGTCAGTTTTTTTAGACATAGAAGTTGGTTTTGGCCTCATTTCTGATGATGGTGTCAGTTTAATATACAAATCTTTAGGCCTGAAAACATCCCCAGAAGCCGGTGCCTGCACAGGGGCTCCTGACCCATCCAAGGGAGAGATATCCACTGGTTCAATGCTTGAATAATCTCGCAGCATACCGGATTCTGAATGGGTCTCGGTAGGGGCCTGCGAATCAAAAGTAGCAGGCATCAGGGGCTGCAAAAGAGCCTCACTGAGTACCGGCGAACCCGCGACTGGATTAGGAGAAGCTTCGTTGGTTTTGCACCTCGACGGTCTGTCTCTTTTTCTTTGCATTTTTTGTGAATTCCAGTAGTCGGATTGCTAACCGATGACATTTCAGGATAGTTAAATCTTGAGCCAAAGTATTTAGAAGCAAAAATATACCAACGCTTAATAGTACGTTGGTTAACGTTAGCACAAAACAGACAGCAAGGCACGTTGTGGTCAGGGCCTAGGCAAGGAATACAGTACAAATGAAAATCCTTATGAGGTATTTGCTTCCCACAAGTAATACAATTATTAACTTTTACTGACATCGGTAAGGAGCAAGAAAAAGTTTCTCCAACGGGGGTACTTGGCTTTAGTTTGAAGACATCTGTTCTGAAACTAGTTTGAAGACTTTGGTTCTGAAACTTGAAAACGAAAATTTCAGGACAGGGCCAACTGGCACTTGCAAACTGCTTCTGCTTCGGGCACCGCGCGGCAAGAAAGACCGATTAAAATGGAGTCGGCTGCATGTTTTATACCCCTAACGACCTGACGTCATAGAAGAGGAGACAGCAACTGACGCAGGACCCAAGACTTTGTTATTCAGGCAGACTGAGGGCAACCTGCCAGCAGATTACCCAAATGTAATGACTGCAACAGTGAAACACGAAGAACATCTTCCTTGGGTGACAAAAGCCAGGGAATTTTTTTAGCTAAGCATATATAGGCCCCAGGGCCGGAAGCCTAGTACCCATCTATGAACCTATGAAATGTACACAACACATGCACATAGTTTTGCTTACTGTTATCTCCACAGTACTTTACAGTACTCTGACATATTACTTTGCTTACTGTGAAATTAACAAACGTGTTATGTGGCTGGGTAATCACCTGATGAAAAGGAATAATCTTTGAATGCAACACATTGTCCACAAACCAGTTTTACGATGCTGGCCTTTACTACTACTTTCAACCTTGGAGACCAAGTTGAGGGTGAAAATTTGATAAGAAAAGTGGTCTGTGTACAGGCCAAATTTTATAACTAGTGCTACTCAACATTTTTGTTATTTTTTCATTGAATCTCTTGGGAAAGGCACTATCCCTCCTCCTTTTACCAGAAATTACTTTCCAAGAAGGATCAATATCTTGAATTAAACCCTGAGCCAGATAAAGTAAACTACTTCCTGTCAAAGGAAATTTGATGAGTATTTACATGCTTAGTTTTTGGTTACTTTTTGACAGAAAAACTGGGACCAACGGTATTTAATGACAACAGGAGCTTCCCCAGGGATAGGTACAACATTCTAACAAAACAGAGAAGTCTTCCCAGTTTCCTCACCCTGGGTTGACGAAAGTGGCTCTCCTCTGCCCACTGAGGGGACCCTAAGACCCACATAGGATACGGCTAACCCCCAGTCCATAATGGCCATAGGTTCTACATTACTGTGTTCTGGAGTAAACGATAAGTGGCTTGAGGTACAACTAATAGCCACACCAGAGTCACCTTCCTGTGCCTGAGGCAAACTGCTAGCCTGCTGTGATTGCTGCTCAACAGAAAAAATGGTTTTCTGCCTCTTTTAAACAATTTTTAAACCAACAGGAAAACAGCTCTCATTAAAACTGTCACACGACTGCATTGGACATTAAAACACAAACTGCTATCTTTAAAATAATACTTTACTCTTCAGAAAAGTTAAACAATACCAAATTGAAGTCCCCTAATAAGGGAACTTGTCTACCCAGCAAAGGAACAGCACAAGCAAACTGTCAGTCCTCAAAAAAATCTCAGGGGGAGCACACACTTCGGTTGCAGTAAAGCTCTGAAGGGCTTTGGAAAGAAATCCTAATACATGGAAAAAACTTGCATCAATATGGGGAGAACAGTGCAAACTACACAAAAGTTAAGATCCACCAGTTGGTTTAAGAATATAAACACTGAGAAACCCAAGTGAAAACCACAAAAGGAAAAAATTCTGTTTAGCAGGCATAAAGACAAATATCAGTGAAAGTAGCAACTTCAATTGAGAAGTTAGTCCTAATTCTAAAACACAGATTCAGTTTACAAAACTGAATGATTTTATTAGCTGGGCAGGGCCTACTACTATGAATGACTTAAATTTCTTGAATAAACTCTAAAGGTGGCAGATAGATAATGCCCTGATTAAGACCAGATTACTAGGAACTGATCAGTGGTTTGGGTGCTAAAAGACCCGTGAGGGAAGGTGGAGGGTGTGGCTGAAACCAACTCTCCTACCCTGGGGGGAAGAAAGCAGCGAGCATAAGCTATTAAACCAATAGGCTTCTAGCACGGGTGGAGTATCTGCTCATACCAAGCTGTACAGAGAACAGTAGCCAGATTTCACAGATGCAAGAATTGTGCACATGCCTTGCGGCAACATACAGACACAAGGGCCAGCATGTGGGCCATGAGAAGACAGACCCTGGATACCTGCCTATGGGATGTCCTCCGCTCTGCTTGGCTGTTATCCCTAAGAAGGGGGGGGGGTGAGGTTCTTATCAGTGAAATGCCTATGGGCAACTTTCCTGGAGAAAGCCAGATCTCTCTACTGCATGATGTGGGGTGTAAGTGAATTGGACATAGGAACAAAATGGGTGAAAAACAGTGGCAAGAAAGGGGTGGCTGGTCAGTAAGTACCTGGGAGAGGGAAAATAACTTCATAATGAGGGGAAAAAAAATCTTACCTTATAAATTTCTTCATAAGTCTCCTCATCTATTTCTACTGTAGTAACAGTCTCCTCAACATCGCCTAATATCATGTTCAAGTGCTGATCGTATGCCTGGAGTGAACAAATGAATCCTTGTTAACCTGGGTCCATTGAAAAGGATGTTACTGAATATTGCTTATGTACTTAAAGTTGAGCAAACCAGTCTGCACCTTATGGTTCTTTTTATGCACATCCTACTTCACAAACAAACAAAACATGAATTATACAGTTAAGAAAACTGTACTTTAAGCAATTCAAAGCCTATATAGAAGTGGTGGTTTTAAATGGACACCAAGGTCTCTTATGTAGTTTACTATGGTAATCCTGAATGAAATAAAATGTCCAACTGCACATTATGTAGACCAGAATCTTGAATATTCACAATACTAAGTAGAAAAATACCAAACTTTAAATAAGGATATTTCCTTACTATCATTGTTAATTGTTTTGGTCAATGGTACAGTGTAGCATAGATTCAAAACTTCATATTTACAGTTAGTGGCTTGCATTGAGATTTAGCAGAAATACTTTCTACAATGTAAATCCGTTAGATCCCTTTACGTAACTAAGTGAAAAAACTTAAGTGACGGGCAGAGCTGCACTACTAAGCACAACTTGGAGATTAATTACAGGAAATATTTAAGTTGGCAAGAAAAGGCAGTCTGTGTTTAAGTCAGTGACACACAACAGCACTTTGTGTGCAGAACAAAATGACTTTATAGAAACGAAAGATGTTGACATCAATAGTGGAGCAAGTGAAATTGGTAAGTGCTACTCTATAGTTCCATCACAGAAAGGTAAGGGACTGTTTATTACAGACTGATTCACTTATCAGCTAGAGAAGAGATTTAATGAATACAAGTACTACTGCTATCACTTAATAAACAGAAGTTGTAGTTGGTGTGTGACGAGTGAAATGTTTACTAAAGTCAACTGTGTACTACCATGGTCCATTCAGTGCAGCACAGCATACATTGGCTGCAAAAACTAAAATTGAATAAGAACCACAGGCTGCTAAGATGAGCCCTACAAAGTAGCATCCGAAGTACCTGCAGACACATCTAGTGATGTAGTACTTCACTTGCCTAACACAACAGCTTTGAGGCAGTCATTTCAATGTGCAAAGAATAACAGCTTACCTGATTGCATTCTAAATGATACAGAACACCTGACCACACCTCCAAAGTGTGACATTTTCACATTAAAACAAATCAACAGTGAAGTCAACACAGTACAGGATGCTGTTAACAGAGCAAAATACGAGTGAGCTGGCATCACCATCAATTCACAATTGATGGTACGTTTCCTCTGTAAAATGAGAGGAGGAAGCTAGTAAGTACACACTGTGCATGAAGTGTTAATGACAACAATAAGTACAGTTGTGTACAATTACCATAAATGTAGACGTTTGTGTGAATACACTGTTATAGTCCTGACTGATTACCCACTGATTACCAGAGTAAAAAAGTCTTCCCTCCTATGACCAGTGGACAAACTTAACTGATGTCAGTATGCTGGAGTACAAGTGGAGTCTCTACGTCATTACCTCAGTTTTCTTGACCCCCCCCCCAACAGGAGCAGCAGGTCAAAACCCAATGGATAGGGCAAGGATCCCTATGCAGGAGTGTAGAAGAGGGATCCTCAGTACATGAGAAAAAGTAATAGCCTCCCTGATGGCTATGGGGGGAAAGGAGGGAGGTAAAGATGACTGCAACACTGAATACACTCTAACATCTATTACACAACTGTACTATGTTCTTCGTGTTTCACTGTTGCAGTCTTGACTTGTGGGAAGATTTCCACAGCTTAAAAGATGGGAGGTGATTAAAGTAGGATGAGAAAAGGAGGTTTGAAGGGAACTGGTGTTAAAAACCAAACTGGAGTAGTGTCTGGTGTTAAAAAGGTATAGAAGATCAGATGGTAGGCTCCTCTTTCTCTTGGTAGGTACGTCCTGCATGGAGGTAGTAGAGGGCCCAGCTATCCCAATGGAAAGGACCCTTCCAGACACAGGAGATACCCTTCCCTGATGAAGGAAAAAGTGTACTGGGAAAGAGAGAGGGAGAAAGAGATCCCTTTGGAAATGGCCTACAAGTTACAGGCTCTCTCCATTGAGGAAAGCACTGGTAAAATTTCAACGGCCAGATAAATCTGATAAGAGTTTTATAGTGGCCAGGTAATAGGGTAGCTGCCTGTGTAAGTTTTGAGCAAGGAAGGGTACCCCTTCCCTCTGTACTAGAGATTTGGAGAGGAGAGAGGTAGGTAGGATTAGGACTGAGAGCCTAGAAAAAGTCAGAGATTCCCCAAATGGAGAGATAGGAAACAAGCAGGCAGGGTCAGTGTCATACGATTAAAATTTTTCTAAGATAAGGGCTAAGTAGCAAAATGGTGTAGGAATTTACCTTGGCTGCCAGGAGTGGAAGGCCCTACCAGAGGGTGGGTGAAAGTAAGCGAGTGTGAGAGTATGGCGACTGAAACAGCTGAAAACTGGGCCTTGCACGATAGGTGAAAAAAGCCTAGAGAAAGAGGCTTTAAGAGTAGGACTGGCGGGAACAGGAACTTTGGCTCCGATGGGGTCCTGATAGAACTGTGATCCCCCAGTACAAAAGCCTTCTTATTGGAGCTAGGCCACCAGCCTTTCCCGAAGATGTCCTGCACAAGCTAATGCATATAAGTAAGGAAGGAGGGAAAGTGTTAACAGGATTATACTAGGGTGTCCTGAATTCTGTCTCCAAAGTCAGTGTAGTACCACCTGAAGCCACAGAGACAGACACCCCTCCTTGAGACAGCAACATTCCAGCTAATAAGAGTAAGAAAGTATGCTGCAAGCTTACTGAGAGTGTTAGCAGGAAGGCTAAGGAGAAGTACCAGAGTAGGATTGATGAAACTGCTGCTACAAAAGTCAGTCCAGCAGTTCCGTAATTTCTGGGTATTCTTGGGAAAGAGGGTATTGTTATGAAAGCCTAGCTTCACTGTGTGCTTTCCCTAGTGATGAGTACCATCTTTAGGGTCCCCCATCCCTCGACCATGACTAGAGGAATCTCCCAAACAACCCCCATTTGAGGGTGCCTACAGGCTTTTGATTTGTCTGCTCGTTGGGAGAGCACCCTCTGGATGAACAGAGCCCATCGGTGCCATCCACAAGGGTTAGATGGGGGGGGGGGGACGGGACTGTAAATCTATCCCCATAGCGAGGCAGGGAGGACAGGGATGGTTTTCTCCCATAGATTTTTGTGCTATATGCAAGTGTGTTATTTTCTGTGAGCACAAATAGCACCCTTGGGTTTGATTTCTGTTTCAGGTGCAAGAGAAACCCTTTGAACTGATCAAAGCTCCTACTATCCAAGAGCTTATTCACTTCCTTTACGTTAGTAACAGTAGTAAGAAAGTAACTGAAGTGGTCCTTGCAGGATTAAAGTTTGAGATTGCTGTTAGTGGAGTGCAAGACTTGAGGTTAGAGGACCAAGTCCTAGACATACCACACATGAATGTCCTTTAAGGCCAGATTAAAGTCTTTTCTGACCGAAGTTTTAGCCGTTGGCCCCCTATTTTGTGAAGGTGCCACATAGGTCTCCTCATGTGCATCCAGGCTTGGGGAGCGACTAAAAAGGCAAAGTCAGAGTTAAGAGAAGCTGCTCTCTGTAGGAAGATTTAATTTGTAGATGAAGTTGAGTCTCTCAGAGTCCATTACACAAAGCATACTCTACTTTGGCTTTAGAGTACAAACTGCTTCCTTCTGGGATCACGTCTTTTTCTCCTTAATGTATAATGTTCTCATAAGCAGCGTGTATCCATCAATTCTCAAGCTGCAAGGATTTATGTCACACACCTGGCCTGTCTGCATTGCACTGAACTGTTGGCCAACGGGGCCACCTTGTCTGGAGCAGTAAGGTTAGGGTCCAAAAGGTTCTCACTCTAGAACCGAATTTTGCTTGAGGGTGAGCTTCAGAGTCTAGGTTCCTAGCTGATTGGCCTGTTAAGAAGCTGGCCTACTAATCTAAGTCTTCCCCAATTCCGTTTCCCAAGGTGAGAAGAAAACTCTGCACCCTGTGTCAGTGAATCAAAATCTTAACCAATATACAAAGTAGCAATCTTAGGGGTACTGTGAAGCAACTAAAGTCTGTTTGTAACCAAGTCTGAGCTGAATAGCCACTAACAAGGCATTAAGTGCTATGTCACTGCCGGGAGGGGGGGGGGGCTTAAGTCTCAATAATCCTCAACTAGATCCCCTACTGGGAACCAAACGATGTGGGCTTAGGAGGACTGGGGTCCCTAAAAAAACCTTAGTGTAGGACATAGTTTAAGAGAGGTGAAGGCTGAAACCCCCACAAAGGGCAGAGGAAGTCCCAAGACTGAAAAAGAGAAAGGGCCAGATAATTTGAAAAGTGATGCTCTCTTTTTCTGGGGGGGGGGTGTTACATGCTATGAAAGGATCATGACTGCTCCCTCCCAGAATGGCCCTGGGTAGAGGAAGTCTCTGGTGATGGGGTAGATGAGTAGTCCTCAGCTTGTTTCCTGGTGCTGAGTGTGGCATCTTAGCCTGTGGGCCTTCCTTTGGTCTGTAGTGGGTCAGGAAGAAAAAAAGCACAGAGCTTGATGGGGTAGTTTCTGCTGAAACATGGGGGCTGCACCTGTACAAGGGATTAGGATTCTGTCTTGACTTAGCTATGTCCTCCAACTCTGAGAACAGCTATTGCTTGTGGGCCAAAGAGTGACTGCTTAAAGTTTGGATTTTACATGCTTTGGAAGGTCTTGCTCTAGTAGCCATGTGTGCCTTCTAAAGACCGACCCAGTGGCTGTAGCCCCACTGGCAGCCTGTAAAGCATCAAATTCAAGAGAGTGTAAAGGGTGGTTGATCACTTGTGAAGTGGAACTGCAAACGTCCATTAATTCTTCAGATAATGCTCAATAGTCAAAGGTTTTGCTTTATCTGATCCAGCAGTGACTCAGTGTTTTATTAAGTGGAACTGGCAGTTCAATACCCTCATACTTTTATGGCAGAAGTGTATACTTTCTTGCCAAATAAGGGCTCTACCCTGCCTATCATTGGGTAGGGGATACTTGAGTGTATTAGTTCTGGAACCATGGAGCCCAGGACCAAATATGTGTGGATTCGCTGAAGGGTTATTGAAAAGGTGCTTTTGTGAAGCCATAACCCAGTTAAAAAAAAAGTGTGATTTTCTGGGGGCAGGGGGAAGGGAGTCTGGCCTCATAGGATTCTAGAAAGACATCAGCCTTCAAAACTGGGGGAACTGCCAGGGTTTTTTTGGCTCTGGGAGGTGGAGGAATTTCCTTACTCTTTTCTTGGGTAGGGGATAATCTTGTTCTTACCAATGTAAAAGCTCCCTGATGGAGTGTAAAGTTTCTCCTAAGGAAATGTCCACCATAGGGGAAGCCGAAGGTAAAGTTTCCTCAGAGTTAGACTCCTGAAAGGGAGACAAGGAAGAGTCATCTTCAAAGGATGAGCCCTCTTGTCAAGAGTCCTGCCTGGTCTTAATGGGGTCAGTAAGAATGTCAGGGATAGTGTCTTTTCTCCCTTTCCCAAAGGTAGATGGGGGGGTCCTGTCCCTTACCATGGAAAGCAGATCCTCTGCCAATTTAACCAATTCCTTTTGAGATAGTCTCATCTTTCCAGCCCTTCCAGCTGTCAATTTGCTAGTTGTAGGTTTTTGTTTTAGCCTGGGGACATTGAAAACATGGACTACTGAATACCTTTGAGGTATAATGGTGGACCTGTCTCTGCTGTAAACTGAAGCCTGCTTAGCAGTCTCGGACCAAACTGAATGGAGTTCAGTGACTGGTGATGCTGTAGACGCAGTTTTGATGGCATACCGGCCTCCAAAAAGATCTTGGTAGAGGCCTTATCCATTACCTCAATTGTGGGAGGAGGCTACGAAGATGCCTCACTGACTTTCACAATAACCAGTCATGGCAGGCTATCTGATGGTCAATGGCGGTGTTCAGAAGGCCTAAGCTTAAGCCATTTGCATTCAGTCAGATCAAAGTAGTGATGTGGAACGGATGCCAGTCCCCCATACAGATTTAAGGGACTTGCGATGAAATCTTGCTAAAAATATCTGCTCTATGCCCAATAGTTCTGGAGCTGAATCAGGCACAGAACTGAATTGATGTTTAGGCCCCTCACAAGACATCCCAAATGAAGTAACAGACAGCATGGAAATCCTGGTGTGGAATTTATCACAATGAAGGCAGTTGTTAACTTTCTCTGACATTAGTTAGGAAAAAGTTCCCCAACTAGGTACTTAGCTTTAGAAGTTTTTACTCTGGCATGGACCGACTGTACAGCTTTGTCTGCTTCGGGCTCCAACAGCAAGAAAGAATGAGCTAATGACGTAGGCAGACTCCACTTATACCCCAGCATACTGACACCAGTCAAGTGCATCCAGCAGTCATAGGAGGGAGGGGAGACTTACACTGGTAGCCAGGCCGGTCAAGGGCTTTCGCAGCAGGAAATCCCACAAGTCAGGAGTGCAACAGTGAAACACTAAGAACATCTAGAGTTGTGCTTTTGGTGTACACAATACTGTCCTCAAAATGGAAAGAAGTGTATGATATATGGTGGAATGCTACTGCTGAACACTGCACATCTGCAACTAACACTATAGCTATGTTATACTATTTATTGAACCTTTTTCAGTAGTATATGTAGACATTTTCCAAAAGCAGAGGTAAAAGGATGTTGGTTTCACCTATGCCAAATTATATGGTGTCGGGGTTCATATCATTAACATCACATTCAGAAATAAACCAATTTACTATTTTGGTAAAACAAATTCCTTTATTTCTGTTTTCATATTCTGAACATGTGAAAGCCACATTCACCCCATTTGTAGTGATATGCCAGACAAAGGTAAACAACTTTGAATTTTTTGATAACTATATTTCTGTTAAGATTAAGGAGGTGTGGTACTAGGAAAGCTAGAAGAGCTAGGTATTCCTCACTTTTAACAAATATTTGGAATTACAATACATGTTCAGTTGGCTTTCAAGAGGCCAAAACTGTGTGGAAGGATGTGACTGGCTTAGAAGACTACTTGGGAGCCAATTTCTATCAGTTGCTGATACAGTAAGAACTATACAAATTGAGCAGAGTCATACAAGTGATATACTTCAATAAATCCAATTATGCATGTCATCACCACCTAAAAGAAAGAAAGACGCTAATTAGGATGACTACATTTTTAGCCATCTGTTCCCATTTTGCAAGGGTCTTTTATTAATATTTTCAAAATCTGCAGGTTGAGAGGTATGACTAGGAATCATACAGACCTTGCACTTTTACCCCCAAGCAAAATCTGAGGCGTCTGTAGTTAAAGACTGAACTCTGAGGTTGTAGAGAAAACAGGAGAACATCTGCTTAAATTTGCAGTCTCCACCAGTGCCTTTCCTTATATATATATATATATATATATATATATATATATATATATATATATATATATATGTGTGTGTGTGTGTGTGTGTATATATATATATATATATATATATATGTGTGTGTGTGTATATATATATATATATATATATATATATATATACACACACACACACACCTATATATAGTTTAAACTGAAAACCTTGAAACTGCATCTGTCGATCAGCATGTGGCAGACTTGCATTTTTTTTTGCAATACTTTTATTAGAGATGGAGAATAAACACCATCTAATACATTGATTATACTGAACAGACAACTTTTAGCAACAATGAATCTAAATCTATTTATATTATTTACATAGGCCTGAAAAATGTTTGAATATTCCAAATATTTTAAGAAAAAACTTTCAGTGAAATAAACAAATAAGGATTAAACAGGGTTAAAAATCAGCTCGTAAAGTCTCAATTAGGTTTGAAACCTCTGTCCATGGATTGTTAGTAAAACTTCTCGGACATATTCTAGTTCTTTAGTTCTGACTTCCTTGTTTATGGTTTCTTCTAGTAAGGAGAGAAATTCACCAAAACTCGGATAGGTGGTAGAGGTCCATTTCCTTGTAATACATTTCCTGGCTGCTAATATTGTCCATAATAAGTATGAATTTGATCAAACATTAAGAAAAATTAAAGTTTTAGTTAATGTGATGTTATCTGAAAATAAAGCTGAAAGAAAATCACCACAATCTCCAAAAATTCCTTAGTTTAGAGCAATCATAGAAAATATGCAACCAATCTGCATTACATGATGTTAGACATCTCCAACAAATGATATTTGATTTTTTGAATTTAGCAATTTTGTCAGGAGTTAAAAATGCTCTCTGTAAAGACTTCCAAGAAAATACACTCCAATATTGACCCCAAGAAGTGAATTCTACTTCTGGGAGAGACTGGTAGGGCTTTACTCACTGCGTTCCATTGCTTAGCTGTTAAAATGGACCTGTAATTTAACAAAATGCTGCATAATTTGGATACTAAATTGTCAAACTGTTGGTCATTAAATAATATTTTGGATAAGGGCGTGATTAAGGGAGGATGACGTAAATGTGAAGATTTCTGAATAATTCTGCATAAGTCTTGAGAATAAGCAACTGCACTTTGTAATCACCAATTTTGCAGTAAGTTAGTCTTTCATAATTTGTTGAAGTTGTAAATTAAGTCTTTGATGCACAGTTTCCAACAAATAACATTTTTAGTTTCCCATTCTTTAAAGATGTTAATGTGAAGTTTATCCGGGAATTTTTTGTGATTTTAAGAGAGGATTATTAGGTCAAACCAGGATGTGGTATCTGCATTTGAGTACATTACTTTTCTAAAGTTGTTAATGTTATTTAGATTGCTTAGTTTTGTGGGTTTTGCCACATTATATTGAATAGTATTGACTAAAGAAACCAGAACTTATTGGAGGGAAGTTTGGAAGGAATTTTACATGACAGCAAGTTTCCATTCTGTATTATGGCTATATGGAGATCTTTCCAATATGAGTTGTAATTTGAATCAACACAACTTAATGTGCTTTTAAAGAAACGACACTTTGATATAGGTTTCCAAGACAGGGAATCAAACCACCACCACTACTCCCAAGATCTAATGTGATGCATATACTAAATCCTATTTTTGTTCAGGTACCATAGAATGTTTAATACAATTATTCCCAGGATGGATGTCTAGAGCCAGAACAGTACATACAATTTGGGGGAGAATAATTTTTAACAATTGCAGTCTGTCCTTGAATGAAAAAAACATTGCTCCAGTTGCTTATACATGTATTTACCAGAGATATGTTTTTATAATTTGCTTCTCTTATTTCCAAGTTTTTGCATAAGGTTATCCTCAAGTAGCTTAGTGTATTAACTTGTCCTCCAATAATACTTTGGTTAACTAGCCGGGATTCTCCTTTGTCATTAAGGATAATATGTTTAGATTTTTGCTTATTAAAGTGGAGGCCTGAAATTTTTTTAAGTTATGTATTACCGTGTCTAATTCTAATAATTATTTTTTTGACTTGGGTAAGGTAAGCAGAATATCATTCGCAAACAGCACTATTTTAGATTGTATTGGTTATAAATATTAATGCCTTTGATTTCTTAATTACTTCTTATTGATTATGCTAATATTTCTATGACAAGGGCAATAACATTGGGGATAAAGGGCAACCTTGTTTGGGTGCCTTTGGTTATGGAAATGTACTTTTTAAGTGAAAGGGCCTAATTTGACACGTCAAATTTTCTTTATAAATCGCCTTTATCATGGAGATGAAAGATACTGGAAACAAGAAGGCTTTTAGTGTTTCAAACAAAAAATTCCAGTTTACAGAATAAAATGCTTTTTCTATGTCTAGACTCGCCAACAATGCTTCATTTTCAAGAATCTTAAGTGTCTTTATCAAGCCCCAGTGAAGTCTAAGGTCCGAACTGGGGTCAGCAAGGACTTGTTGAGATTGGCAGTGATGCCCAACCTTGGTGCTAGGAGAAGGAAGTAATCTCTGGCTTGGCAAAACTGATGCTCGGAAGGGGCAGCGAGGAGCCAATCGTCCAGGTAAGGGAAAACCCGAATACCCTGAAGCCTCAGGTGAGCCGCTACTACTGCCATCACCTTGGTGAACACCTGGGGGCTGTGGTGAGACCAAAAGGGAAGGGCTCTGGAATGATAATGACTGGCTCCTAGCCGGAAGTGAAGGAACCCCCGAGAGCACCTGTCCATCTTGATATGGTAGTACGCATCCTGGAGGTCGATTGAGCACATCCAGTCATTCATCTGCAGGATGGACTGAAGTTTGACCATCTGGAATTTTGCCTACACAACTGACGGGTTCAAGGTGGATAGTTCCAAAATAGATCTTGGGTCCTCTGTTTTCTTTGGCACTAAAAAGAACCTGGAATAATGCCCGATCTGGACTGGTGAAAGCGGACAGTTTGGATGACTTTTTATTAGCAGCTTTTCTATTTCTAGAGCTGCTTCCTCCCTTTGCGTGTGTGGGACGCGCGGGAGGGGTTTCGGTCAAAGGGGTGGTTCGAGGAATGGAATCGAATAGCCCTTGGATATGATCTGCAACACCCAATGATCTGTTATGGACTCATATTCCGTTGGGTGTAGCGATAACTGGCCCTTGACTGCCTCTAGGTAAGAGCAGTCGGGCAGCCCTTCAGGGCTGCTGTCCGGGTCTGTCAGAAAATGGTTCTAGAAATCTGGAATAGACACCCTCTGCCTCTAGAGGATGGTAAGTCTTGAGAGTTCCCAGAAACCACCAGAGACTTCCGGCATCACATCTTTAGCCCCTCACCGATTCCTAGAAAACTATCTTTGAGGAAAGGAGAAGCGGATCGCGACGGCAAACAGCGTCTTCCTGTCCTCCTCACTCTGGACCGAAGTATCGTGTACCGATTTCCCAAACAGGGAAGAACCATCGTACGGGGTATTGGTGAACGATGCCTTAAAGGATTCTGAGAACTGACACAGATGGAGCCAGGCGTGTTGGCTGATGGCAATGTCTGTACTGGCAGCCATAACAGCTTCTTCGGTAGCATGGGAAAGGAGACTCATGGATGTGTTAGCGACAGACTTCAGTGGCCATTGGAGTGGTAAACGTGCGTCTCCCACCGACATGGTCTCATGGGTTGACTCAGCGATTTCCTTTACTAGGTCTCGGCTGCAGCATGCAATTCAGTGCTCTTATTGAGAAGGTGGCTGAAGCATACACCTGCTTCCCGAATCGATCCATCACTCTTGATTCTCAGCCAGGAGAATGAACCGAAGAGCTCTCCTGAGCGAGCACTTTAGTGGCAGCTGCCACCACCATAGCATCAACCGGGGACTTTGTTCCAATACGTCCTTTCCAAAGGGGGAGGGCTAAGAACTTTGAGAGCTTTGGAAGGGGCTCCACCATGTCCAGTTCCTTCCATGCCTGAGATGTTATAAGATCCACTAAAGGATCAGTGGGAGGGGACACCCAGGAAGTAGATGGGCCTGCACCGAATTCCACTAGGAACACCGATTCATCTGGGTTTTTTTTTTGGGCAGACCACCCCACCTTTGCCAAAGGAGTTCCATGATGACTCCAAAGGAGGCACCCTCGGGAGGGGGGGGGGGCTGGGGAAGAAACCTTCCCCTTCCTCCAAATTAGTGTCTTCGGTAAAGGACTCTGGCAGGGAGTCCAAGTGCTTCCTTTTGCACGTCCATTTGCGAGGATCTCCTCAGTGGGAATCTCTGGGGAGGACTTGCACAAGTCCCACTGTTCCCAATCAGGAGCTTCCTGAGGAAGAACAGCAGTACGCTGTCCCCGAGATGGTAGGATGGTCAGGGCTGTAACCAAAGCAAGGGGAGTCGGGGCGAGTCAGGGGACGAGATGGTCAGGGGTCTCGATGACAAATCGAGAGAACCCTCTCCACTATGTCAAAGGCTGATGGAAAACAGACATCCCGAGAAGTGCCAGGAGGAGCCACCCCCCCCCCCGACCCGACAGGGGAGTCGGGGCAGAGATTCCAGGAGCCAAAATGCTGAGGGGGAGACTGAGCTCTGAAACCCCTTGGACAGGACACTGAGGCTACAGCTGAGAGCTTGGATCCGACCAGATTGGATCAGACATGCTTCAAGGCAATGGTCAACTTCGAGGTACAAAGCACCATCGATGCCAACCCCTCAACCCCGAGGGTCGTCTGATCCAAGGGCTCATAAACCAAGGTCAGATCGGAGAAGGAGTAAATCGAGGTAAAGAGACTGCGAGCTCCCTGCTCAGGAGGAGGAGGAGGCAGGCAAGACTCGCATTTGAATTTGGGTGTGGATGAACTTCTGCATCATCCTATTTACGCTTCACTAAGGATCTGGACGGAGCAGGAGGTGGTGGATACCAACATTGGTCTGGTGTGCCAGTGAGAGGAAGGCCGAACGGGAGACCAGATCCAAGACTCCTCCAGCTCAGGGAAAAACCTGGGAGAGTGGAGCCGGGGAGATCCTGGCTTGGTCGCTGACCTGGGAGAGTGTAGCCAGGGAGATCCTGGCTTGGTCGCTGGCCTGGTTTTCGGAGGCCCTGCTGGAGCAGAGTGGTCATACGACCACTTCTTAGGCCTATCTTTTTTCGGCTTCTTCCCTGCCCCGGAACTCTTGGCAGGAGTTTTAGTGACCGGGGAAGGGGAAGAAGCTGAAGCCAATGTAAAAGCCAGGGGTGCAGGGGCTACCATCCCAGAGGGGGCAAGTAAGCCCTTCAAAACAATCTTATCCCTCCTGTTCTTGAGTGCCGGTGGGTTAAACACCACACATATAGGACAGGGGGTAAGCAGATGAGCAGTCCCCAGACATACCACGCACAAAAAGTGTGGCCATCAGCTGGGGAGAGCTTATGGCCACACACTGTGCACTTCCTAAAACCTGGGGCATCAGCCATACTCCCAAATACAGGCCCACAAAACCACAAGCGCTTCAGAAAAAGAACAGAAAAGAAGATTTTTTTTTTTTTTTTTTTTAAACACACGACCAAACACGGGTAGGGAGAGTAGAAAGATTAAAGATGGAGTAAAAGCCCCCCCTCCCCCAACAAAAGTCACACTTACCCAGAAAAATGTTCAGCAGTCAGACCACAATGCTTATTTTTCAGTGCCAAACGAGATCTGAAGGAAGGAGACGGGGCATTATGGGTACATGGAGGAGCTCGGCTCAGATGCAGCCGAGTCGGATCAGATATGGATCCGTAACCCACAGGTTGAAGACCAAATGAAGTCAACTACTTCACATTGTTTTCTTCAAAATTATTTGCTCCAAGAAGTTTAATTCTAATAATAACCATGGTTTAAAGTCTTCTAGTTTGGTCATATAGGCAGGAATTCTAGTAATAGTATTTAGTTTCGTGAAGTCTGTTTGCATATCTAACATAAGACGATCATGGTCTGAAAGAAAAAAGGATAGTAAAGGATGTAAGCTTTAGTTTTAAATCTTTGGAGATGAGGACTATCTATTCGGGTTTGAGTTTTAAATATATGATTTGGTTTGAGTTTTAAATCTATGATCAGTGTGTTACATAACAGAGTGATTTATTTTTAGAGTCATATGTATTGTATAGGTTATGAGAATTTATCCATTTCTTTCTTAAGAATTTTAGCAGTGGATGTTACTCTAAGGGACAACTACTTGTATCAGAATTATCTAATAAGCAGTTAAAATCATCCCCTACATTCAGATTCCCTTTTGTTATACTATCAATAAAACCGAAATGTTGTTTGGCAGTTGAAGCACCCAGTCCTGGGAACCAGTAAAGGTTAGCAAGCATCCAAATTCTATGACTGAATTTTAGGATAGTGATAGCTAGTAGTCCCTTGGCGGTCTTCATGTTTATATAATATTTGAGGGTAGATGTTCTTCCACAGGATCATCACTACTCTCCTTTAGACTTAAATGAAGCATTAGCTAGTACCGTATAAGTGTAGGAATACTATCTGTGGTTTAAGTTAAAGTATCTCAAAAAGTTTGACCTCTTTGAATTATTGATGCCATTTACGTTAAGTGAAGCTAAGAATAAAGACATGGTGAGTTATAGGAGTAATTTATCCAATGGTTAGTAATAATTGATTTTATTATCTCAAAGCATTCAGTACAAATTTGAGACTTCCAAACTTTGATTTGTTTAAGTAACATGTTTGCAAACATCGTGACTGTGAATATGATGTGTAGTACAATATCACTAGGCCTAAGTGCAGAAAGAAACAAAATAATCATATTAAAATAAACGCGCAAATAATGTATTTTCACAACATATACATGGAATTAAAAGAATTCCCAGTTTAAAAAAAAAAGTCTTTTGGCTTTTCCTGGTTAGGGGTCGCCACAGTGCAACTCCAGTCTGCTAAAGACTGGCAGGGGATATATACGGTGCCAAGTTGCCAGCCCGATGCCCAACCTTCAAAGAAGGTACGCCCATTCACACGCGCACCTACCTTCATGTCTTTATACGTCACTAATTCCCAGTTTGAAAAATGAAATAAAAATCAAACTGCTTTCCCAAACCATCATAAACATACTCAACAGCTGTAAAATACACTAGTAAAAAGACCTGTGCTGTAAACATACAACTGAGTGAACAGTTTCCACCAAGTTGTTGAAATGTAGTGAAGAAAAAGGAGAAATGCACATATATTAATTAGTATGTGAAAAACTGAGTGGCTTGCCAGCCCAGCCAGATAGAATTTTGTAGATAATTCTGTGCCATTGTAAGTATTAATATAATCCACTGGCTTGTTTTACAAATGTAAAAAGAGAACTATACGTTATGATTAAACTATATGTTGTACGGAGCTTCAAAAATGTACCACAGTGCACCCTGCTGGAAGAAAGCTGTTAAGTAAAGAATTTTACAACTGTGTTTGACCTCAAGCTCGGAGACAGGATGCCTGGGCTGGGGAATTCTTTCTATTGTCTTTCTATTGTCTTGTCTTTAAGACATAGATAATTACTAGGTTTCACATGTAAAAGTGTCTTACTGCTGTGGTTTCCTGGCAGGTGCAGCTTACAAAGAAATGTAAATTTTGAGTTTGTTAGTCTGGGAACCAAAGGAGAAGTGATAAAAATGACAATCTGAGATGAGTCAGCAGTACTGTGCATTATCAATTTAAGACTTTCTCAGAGAGAAAGACTAAGCATTCTGCATCTTGTCTTGGATCTAGTAAGAACATCCACTCACCAGCACTTGCTTGTTCTGTATGCAAGTTGTATTTAGAACAGTGATTTCTCTTAGAGACAGATCAAAACAGCCAGATAGTCTGTTTTCTATATTTATGTCGGTCTATCCTGCAATATAATTTTAAAGCATTTTCCCAGGATTTCTGAACTCTGTATTAGCACTGTGTTGAACTGATGAGTATTGTCTTGTGTTCTTACTATTAAATATTTTTAAACCTTTCAACTGTGGCTGTTTTGTGTAGAGCTAATTTAAGCTCTTAGAATACTTCACATGCATTTGGTGATACTGTACTAAGCCACTCCAGAATAGCCTTAGCCCTGGGTCACACTATTTGGATAACAATAATATTACACAATGTAATTTGTCACCCTTTGGTAAGGGCCTTATTATCAGATAAATACTGGTTGGTGGCAGTGATTACTACATTATAGTCTTGGCAAGAAGGGGGCATAGCTGGAGAAACTGTGCCAGCCCTCCCAGGAGTGTATGTGTGCTTGTATATAACTCAAGTGTCAAAGTGTGTGTTGTCAGCTACTTGGGCAGGGACATGAAGCACTGGTTGGACACAGAGGGTGCTGGAAGTTTTAGCTTGACCACTAGGCTGAGATCTGGACCCTATAGCTGTGCCAGTGGGAAGTCTTATTGGGGATCTGAAGAGAAAGGGAGAAACCAGCCCCAGTCTGACTGTGATCTCTGTGTGATCTTAAGGGAAATTGCAATTTATCCTCCCAATGTGGACACCCCTTCACTGGTGTTACTGGTGGGGATGGAGGCTCCTTGATTACTGGGCCAGTGCACGGGCATCACATATTAATTGGCTGGCTGTGGTGGGATATCCACACCACATAGTAACTTGTTTGACAGTGATGGGATATCCACATTAAATTAATTGGTTGATAGTGGTGAGTTAGCCACATCACATATTAATTGGCTTGTAGTGGTGTGGATAGCGAATTCCTGTAGCTTGTGCACAGTGATCACTGAAGGTGTTTTTGTACTCTAAATCAGCCACGTAGTGAGGATTCAGAGTTCAGATCACAATTGTTTTATTTAATTTGTTAGCTTAGGTAGTCAGGGAGAGCAGGCAAGCATATCAGCGGAGGAGTATGGCAAGCTGACAAGGAGCCAGTTGACTGAGATGTACCGGGCTAAAGGACCGGTGCATGGAAACCTGACTAAAGCAGACCTGATTGCAGCGTTGGTCACAGCTGCATCAAAAAATAGTAACCAGGACTACTATCAGATTGGCAGTGGAGATATACACAACACTCAGCAGATGGACAGCTCAGCCTTTCTACAGAGGACATCTGGAACTAGAGTGTCTCAAGTTGGAGGCCAGGCGTTTGGAAATAGAAGCAGAGGAGGGAGAGAGAGGCAATCATAAAAAGGAGCTGCTGACTCTTTGTCAGAGTCATGGAGGTAATGGGGAAAGGAGTAACCAAACCCAGGAAACACAACAGGTCGGTAAATTTCTTGCACATTTTACAGAGGAGAATAATTTTGATAGTTTCATTCATCTGTTTGAGAGGGTATGTAAACAGCATGATGTTGACCAAAGGCTCTGGGTACATTCCTGACCCCCTTACTCGATGGTACAGCTGTAAATGTATCCAAACTGTTTGATCATGACTTTAAACTATAATGCTGTAAAGAATTGTCAGTTCCAATTTTTTAAGCTAACACCTGAAACTTATAGGAAAAAGTTTTGTGAGCATAGACACAAGGCAGATGAAAGTGTGTGTGAATATGTTGCTGAACTAAGCACTTATTTTCACAGAAGGGGGATGTCAGGTCACCACTTCTGAAGGGCTGGTAGATTTTTGGTGAGGGAACAAGCCCTTAGCACTTTGCCTGAGGACATAAGGATCTGGTTGGCTGATAAACCATGTGCTACTTCAGATGAGTTGGGGAAGAAGGGACACCTATACCTAGCAAGCAGGGCATCACTGCACAGGAAAGGCACACCCACTGCTGCTCATAGGTCTAAAGGAACCCATGGTGGGCAGCCCAGACAGCCCCAACAGAATCTGCCAGTAGCAAGGGAAGCCACTAGTCCAGGTACACGTCCAGGGCCTAGGGTTAAATGTTTTGAATGCAACCAGTGGAGCCATGTGGTATATAGATGTCCACGGGTGGGGGGGGGGGATAAAGGGTGAGAGCCAGTAAGTGGGAAAGACAAAATGCCAACAGTAGGTTGTCTTCAGACAACAGGGGGTACCAAACTACCATCAAGCAGATGTCCTGATAAGGGAAGGACAGTGATGAGGCAGTACCATGTGTTTATTCAGTTACACAGTCAGGCTTGGAGACAAGCATGTGGATTTGGTAAGGCTGGGGGAGACCCAGACAGACAGCATGCTTGCACAGCCAGGACAGTACTTCAGGGAGGGAGCTACCCTGTAGCAGTGGGATTGAAGGTGACCCACAACTGCCTGTTGGTACTGATGTTTCCTTGGACAGAGTATGACTGCAAAGGTAAATGTGAGTAGTAGTACCCAGGCTGACAATGAGGCACCGCTGTCAGAGGATACCAGACGTCCTGTGCAAGTGGAGCTGTGAAGGGTTACAAAGAGAGAGATTAGACCGGCTCAGCTCTCAGACCCTGCATTACAAGGCCTGAGGCAGGTAGCTAGTGAGGCACCAGATTCTCAAGGGAAGGGGGAATCTGTATACTGAGACAAAGGGTTACTGTATAGAGTGGACCCCTGAGGGAGTGCTAGAAGGTGAGAGAATAGAGCAGTTGGGTTAAGTACCTAGAGCCTACTGTCTGGCACTTCTAGCCATAGCCCATGATATTCCCTTTGCAGGTCATATAACACACAAAGACGTATTACGCAGAACTTCTATTGGCCTGGAATTTCCAGAGATGTAACTGGGTACTGCAGGACCTGTAAGCAGTGTAAAAAGGTAGGCAAGGCAGGAGACAAGGTGAAAGCTCATTTGATCCTTTGGCCTGTGATTGAGGAGCCATTTCAGATGGTAGCTATGGACATTGTGGGGGATCTGTGTACCCCAAGTTCCACCGGGAAAAGTATATCGCAGTGGCAAGTAGACTATGCTGCAAGATACCCTGAGGCAGTGGCTTTGTCCTCCACTAAGGTAGAAAAAGTGACAAATGCTTTGTTAATGATTTTCAGCAGGGTAGGTTTCCAAAAAGAAATACTGACCTACAGAGGTGCCAATTTCATTTCAGACCTGCTGGATTATCTGTGGAAGTAGTGTGGGGTGAAGCACCTAAAAACCACCCCCTACCATCGCCAGACTAATGGTCTTGAGAGGTTAAATTCTACACTCGTCCATGCTACGGGCATTTGCAGACCAGTTTAAGAGGGAGTGGGACAAATATCTGAACCATCTGTTTGCTTACAGAGATGTTCCCCAGGAATCCACAGGTTTTTCACCCTTTGAGCTGCTGAATGGGCAAAGAGTGAGAAGACCTCTAGATTTAATTTGTGATGAGTGGGAAGGTGAGTGTGAATCTCACAAGGGGTCTGTAGTGTCATATGTCCTAAACCTCAGGACACAGCTCAGGGAACTCATGGGCTTGGCTCAGGAGAACCTGGCAGATGCCCCAACAACAGAAAAAGGTCTGGTATGACAGGAATGCACGAGCTAGAGAGAGTATGCTGTAGGTTAGCAGATCATGGTTCTCATTCCTGTCAGACACAACAAGCTGCAGGCAGCTTGGGAAGGGACCCTACAAGGTGGTAAGAAAGGTAAGTGATGTTAACTACATGGTAGAACTGTTAGGTAGGAGGCAGGGGCACAAATTGTACCATGTTAACAAGGTGAAGCCTTACCATGATAGGGAGGCTCTTGTGCCGAGTGTTTGCAGTGGATTGCAGGAGTCATCTGAGGGAGATCTGGTGATAGATATCCTCAGTGACGCTCGGACTGACACCTCTGTGGAAGGGGTAGCAATGTCCCAGCAGCTATCTCCGGCCCAACTATCTCCTACCCAGGTTTGAGATATCCGAGAAGTTACACAGGAGTTTGGAGACATGTTCACTGGGAAACCAGGGTGCACCCACTTGGTGCAGCACCAGGTGGATAAAGGACCCCAAAGGCTTATTAGACAGGCCCCTTACAGGGAGCCTGATGGAGTCAGACTCTGAGGGAGGAGGAACAGGAAATGATGTAACTAGGGGTAATTCAGAAGTCCAACAGTCCATGGGTCTCCCCAGTGGTGCTGGTGCCGAAGGAGGAAGGCAGCACCAGGTTCTGTGGGGACTATAGGAGATAGTCAGTCAGAGGTTTACCCCATGCTAGGACAGCTGAAGCCCTACAGCAGGTGGGTGGGGCGAAGTATCTTACCACCACTGATCGTACCAAAGATTACTGGCAGGTGCCCTTGACTTCCAGTGCTAGAGAGAGGTCAGCCGTTGAGACTCCTTTTAGCTTGTATGCGTTCACAAAAATGCCATTTGGGATTAAAAATGATTCAGCAACTTTCCAGAGGCTAGTAGATCATATCCTAGCAGGAGATTTTGTCATTGCTTCCTAGATGATATTGCCATCTACAGCCATTCCTGGCAAGAGCACCTTCAGCATGTCAGGGAGGTGCTGGGCAGACTGCAGAGGGCAGGGTTGATCATTAAGCCCAAGAAATGTCAGGTGGTTAGTCTCCTACCTGGGACAGAGTGGGAGAAGCCATTCAGGCATGGCCTGCACCTGTTACCAAAAAGCAAGTAAGGGCTTTTTTTTGGGGACAGTAGCATACTACAGAAAGCTCATCCCCAGTTATAGCACAATAGCTGCTTCCCTCACAGACCTGACAAGGAAAAACAGGCCAGATAAGGTAGTGTAGACCACAGCATGTGAGCAGGAATTCCAGAAGCTTTAGGAGGACACCCTATGTTAGCCACTCCAGATTACAGCAAATAATTTATTGTGGAGGTGGATGCTTTGAACCATGGGGTGGGGACTGTACTTCTCCATCTGAAGAAATCTGGCTAAGAGCACCCAGTGGTTTTCTCAGTCTTAGGCTTCAACCCAGGGAGGAATGCTATGCAGCTGTAATGTCTAGCCATATAGTGTGGGCACTACAGAAACTGTATGGAAGAAAATTCACTGTAGTTACAGATCACCTTATCTGTATGGAAGAAAATTCACTGTAGTTACAGATCACAATCCCCCAACATGGTTACATCGAGCCAGCCAGCAAAATGTCAAGTTACTCAGGTGAAGCCTAGGGTTGCAAGCATATATGTCAGGTATTACCAATGTCAATGCAGATGGGCTCTCAAGACAGAGAATGGGGTAAGGTACACCCAAACAGACTCAACCCTCTCAAGCAATGCTTCTCAAGAGACACTTGAGAAATTAGCTTGAGTTCTTGGGGGGGGGTGAAAAACTGAGGTGCTGCCAGACCAGCCAGATAGAATTTTGTAGAAGATTCTATGTCATTGTAAATATTAATATAATCATATAATCCACAGGCTTGTTTTACAAATGTAAAGAGAACTATATTTTATGATTAAACTATATGTTGTACTGAGCTTCAAAAAATGTAACAGTGCACCCTACTGAAAGAAAGCTGTTAAGTACAGAATTTTACAACTGTGTTTGAGCTCAAGCTCGGAGACAGGATGTCTGGGCTGGAAAATTATTTCTATTGTCTTAAGACATAGATAACTACTAGGTTTCACATGTAAAAGCATCTTTTATTGCTGTGGTTTCCTGGCAGTTACAGCTTACAAAGAAATGTAAATCGAGTTTCTGCTAGCCTGGGAACCAAAGGAGAAGTGATAAAAAAATGCTGCAATCTGAAATGAGTCAGCAGTACTATGTACTATCAATTTAAGACTTTCCCAGAGAGAAGGACTGAGCATTTTGTATCTTGTCTTGGATCTAGTAAGAACATCCACACACCATCACTTGCTTACTCTGTATGCAAGTAGTATTTAGAAGAGTGATTTCTCTTAGAGACAGAAACAGCCAGATTAGTCTAGCTGTTTTCTATATTTATGACAGACTATCCTACAATATTGTTTTAAAGGATTTTCTCGTGATTTCTGAACTCTGTGTTACCACTGTGATGAAGTCATGAGTATTATCTTGTGTTGTTCTTAATATATAATTTTTAAACCTTTCGGCTGTGGTGGTTTTGTGTACAGATAATTTAAGCTCTTAGAGTACTTTACATGTATTTGATAATACTGTACTAAGCCACTCCAGAATAGCCTTAGTCCTGGGTCACACTTGCTATTTGGATAACAGTAATATTAATTGGTCACCCTTTGGTAAGGGCCTTATTAGTAGCTGATAAATAATGGTTGGTGGCAGCGATTTCTTATAGTCTGGGCAAGAAGGGGACATAGCTGGAGAACCTGTGCCAGCCTTCCCCAGAGTGTCTGTGTGTTTGTATATAACTCAAAGTGTGTGTGTGTGTGTGTGTGTGTGTGTGTGTGTGTGTGTGTGTGTGTGTGTGTGTGTCAGCTACTTGGGCAGGGACACAAAGCACTGGTTTGACAGAGAGGGCGCTGGAGACTTTAGCTTGACCACTAGGCTGAGATCTGGACCCTACAGCTGTGCCAGTGGTGAGTCCTACTGGGGATCTGGAGAGAAAGGGAGAAACCAGCCCCAGAGTGACTGTGATCTCTGTGTGCTCTTAAGGGAAATTGTACTTTACTGTGTACTTATCCTCCCAATGTGGACTCCCCTCAATGGTGTTACTGGTGGACTGCATTTATTTTTACAGAATTAAAAGTCTGAATACATTATGTATATTATTTGTAACAAGTAGTAGTGAATGACCAAATCAAAATGAGGTGACTACATTAAAATGTACTTAATGCTGACTGTTCACAAACACTGCAAAAATAAAATTTCATATAGGCTATTTTTATAATGGTAATAACACAGCATCATATAGAGATGAAGCATTATTAAGTAAAGATTAGTGATTATTACATTTACATTTCCTATTTCATTAAAACAAACTTCTTTACATCACACTATTTCATCTTCTATGTAGGTGCAGACATTTTATTGTGTGTTACATTCTATTTATTATTTCTTTTACTTTATATTCTAACTATTCATCTTGCATCTATTATTTCTTTTACTTCTGCTAGGTCATATTAACTTGCTCTTGGCTTCTAAACAATGTCAGCTGGGGTGTAGCCACTTTTGATGTTTTACATATAATATAGAAATTCCAACAAACTTTGTAATAGAGAAGGAAGTGATATGTCCATTAAGGGAAGGAACGTTATTAACTAGGTTGTATTGAAGTAACAATGCTAAGTTCAACACCAGATACTTTAAAGGTCAACTCATGTATTTTAGTCTATGTTAAATCTAGTAGTTTACACC
>NC_056740.1:140324460-140404460 GCF_019279795.1 Protopterus annectens
TGGTATCAGACTCTGGAGGGTCAAAACTTTGAATTTCGTAACTTGACACAGATTTAGTAACAAAACATCTCAGAACTGGTCTCTAACCAGACTCTTCTTTGGTACCAGAAACATTCTGGAATAAAAACCTTTGCCCCTTTGATTTAGTGGCACAGGTTCTAGGAACCCTCAGATAAAAATGTTGAACCTGAAGCAAAAATTCAGTTTGGTTTGGAAGGTTGGGAGGAACTCCATTGAAAGGAGATTTATACATCCAGTCACTACTGTAATCCTTTTGAACTACCTTGAACAGCCACAAGTCTCAGTCTGTTGCCAAAGGGGAAAATGTACACAGCCAGTTGTTGGGACAGTCATTTCGACGTTGCAGACTAACACCCTTTTTGGAAAGGATCCTTGCTTCTTATTGTTACCCTTCCTGCCATCTGTCTCCTGGTTTGATCTGTCGCAATGTTTGACCTGAGAGGGCACGGATTGCTTATTCCATTTCTTAGGTATTAAAAACAATATAGGAGATTTAAGGGGGCTAAAAAATCTTATTAATTCTTCTCACAAACTATGAGGGGGGAAAATGGGCTTCCTTACCTAAAGCTGAAATCAAAATTTCATAGGATCATAGATGTTACTAGGCTACCAACCTGGAGGTTATTTCCAGCCTAGCTGTTTCATCCCAATGTAGCACCACAGAAATGTTAGTCAGTACCCAAGCTTGCATTTAGTTTGGCTGCCCATGCCCAACAGGGTTGTGTGCTCTTATTCCTGGTAAGAATTTACGATGCCCCTTCAACTCAAAGTTCCTCTTGAAAAGTGTCATAAAGGTGCTCTGTTTACATGAACAGGTAGCCTGTTCCAAAGGCGTGGCAGTCGCTGGGAGAAAAATAGGACATGCTCGTGGGACAGATAAAGTTGCAGGCCATATTTAGATCCCTGGAACATTCATAGGTAGGTACTAGTCTATCGCCCCAAGGGCCTATGTAAGCCTAGCCAGCCTAGCAGAGGCACGGAAATTATCCCAGAGGTGAATTGCCTATTTCTCATCCACTCATCAAGATTTTACTTGGAGTGCTAATGAGGAACTCTGCTTGACAAGGATAGGTAGCTTGTTACACAGTATGGAAGTCTCTGGGACAAGAATCTATCCATCCAGCATGTTGAGTTTATTGTGGTGACAAGGTTTAGGTTCCTGGAGTGTGTAGCTCAGATATATTGGGATTTTTTAAGTGGAGCATGTCCAACAGCTCTGGGTTTGACATAGCTTTGTATGTTCGGCACAGATCACCTTAGAGTAGGCGATATGCCACAGAGTTTGAGATGGTCAGCAAAGAGCATCTGTTTTGAGTCCCGTAACCCTCTGTGAGGTATTTCTGTGGCCTTCCAGCTGTTGCAGATGTCTTGCAGGTACATTCCAAAAGGGACGTTGTACTCAATGGGTCTAATGAGAGCACAGTAGAGGGGTACAATGACCTCTTTTCCTGGATGAGAACCCTTTCGTGAGGAGGTGTGCCACGTAGAAGGATTTCCTGACTACTGTGGTGAAGTGATCAAAGGAGAGACTACTGTCCACCTGAGTCCCAAGGTCTCATCACACTTTCAGCGTTAAGTGGACTGCCACTTATGTGGTAGTTCATGGGTACCAAGTTTTTACCAAAGGGGAAGACAATGCACTTTTTGGCATTGAGCTTGAGGAGGTGGCTCTGACACCAGGCATCAGTCTCAGTGAGGCCCTTCTGTAGGATGTCCACGTTGTTTGGGGACTCCATTATGGCACCTAATTTGCAGTCATCTGTGAACTTAGTCAGCCAGCGACCCTTTGCGTTTGGTATCTACTTCTCTTAAGTACAGGTTAACAGAACAGAACCCAAGACTGAGCCCTGTGGTACTCCACTTGTCACTGTTTTGAAGTCGGACTTGGAGTCTGCTACTTTTAGTGTGGGTAGTGTAGTGAGCCAGTTGGCAACCCATCTTGTGACATTATATTATATATATATATATATATATATATATATATATATATATATATATATATATATATATATATACATACACTCAGTTTAGTGAGTTTCTCTACGATTCCAGAATGGGGGATGGTGTCGAAAGCCTTGGTGAGGTCAAGATAGGCTGTGTGAACAGTCTTACCCTCGTCTACGTTTTTTCTGACAGTTTCAAAAGAAGTTGATCAGGTTCAGAAGGCATAATCTGCCCCTGAAACACGAACTGGGTGGAGTCCAGAGTTTGGAGTTTACTAATGTATTTGTTTAGGAGTTCCATGATGATGCATTCCACGGCCTTGCAAACCAGGCTCGTCAGGCTAATAGGGAGATAGTTCCCGGGCCATGGTGGCTCTCCCTATGGAGTGGTATAACTGTCGCTGTGCACCATTCAGTGGGTACAAAGCCAGACGTGAGGCTGTGATTGAACATGGTGCTTATATCGGGGGGGCCAGTTCGTTCTGAAGTTAGTGTAGAATGCAGCCTGGGATGTTGTCCAGTCCCATAAATGCTATGTTCTTGACTTTGTAGAGCGCAGGTTTTACCTGATCAATTGCAGGGATACTGCATTCTTCCGGTACGGATATAGGCCCTTTAGGGGGTGAGGGAGGGGTAAAGTTGGCACTGAACCTGTCAGCCAGGATATTGGCGATATCAGTTGGTTCCGTAATTTTCGTACCATTGTGCTGTAACTCAGAGCATATCTGGGTGTTGCCGCTGAGATTCTTGACATAGCAACAGAATGTTTTGTGGTTGTCCTTAGAGTTAGTGGCAATCCTGTTTTCATAGCTGGCTTTGGAGGATTTTATGAGGGATCTCAGCTTCTTACTGAGGCTCCCTCCACACATGGGATTTTACTCTCTTTTGCAACAGTTTCTTCCTTCTGTTGCAGAATTGGTTTATAGCAGGGGACCACTAGACTGGCTTCTTTTTTTGTGAGGATAGCATGATCCATGCACTCGTGTAAGATTCGGCAGTCGTAACTGTACTGTCCATCTGCATGGGTGTCATGAAGTTTGCCACTTCTGTTTTAAGAGGCATGAAATTGGCTTTGGAGAAATTTTTTTTTACAGTGGTTTCCTTAATTGCTGCGGTATGTGGATATCTATGGGGATTAGCTTGTGGTCGGATCTGACCAACGAGGAGTTTATTTTAAGTGTGAACACCTGTCACTCATGTTGGTAATGACTAGGTCTAGGATATTACTACCCCTGGTGGGGGTGTGGATAAGTTGATCCACACCATTGGAGTTTAAGAGTTCTAGAAAGCATTGAGCGGAGGTGTTGGTACATGAGTAGCCAATTCCCAGTTAATGGTGGGTAGTTGAAAATCCCCCATTATTAGGGTGTTTGGTTGAACCCCAATATTTTCCAGTATATCAAGAAAAGAGGAGTGGGAATCCTGGGGCATGGTTGGGGATCTGTAGCAAGCTACAATATGGATTGCAGTTTTTCCCAGAGTTAGTTGCACTTGGATAATTTCAGATGCATTATGCTGCGCAACTAGCCTGGAGATGCGGATATCCTTGATGAATATGGACACTCCACCCTTGGCATTCCGATCCTGGTTAGATGACCGAAAGATATGGTATGAGTTATAGCCTGGTAATGCAGGGGTGCTCTCTGGAGCCTTGAACCAGGTTTCAGTTACTGCACATATAAATTGATGTTCTCCACTTTAAGGAGTACCTCGAGGGAGTGCATTTTGAGGTTTAGACTTCTAGCGTTGAGTAGCATTACCCTCAGTTTTTTCTTGCCTGTATCTGTTATGGTGGTGGGTTTGTCATTTGGGCCTTGCCTAAAAAAGGCACTACAGGGGCAGCAAGAGCCTTAGCCAGTATCCAGAATCCCATGGGTGACAAGTGCAGGCCATCTCTGGCAAAGCATCGTGGCCTGTCGACCATGTCGTCCCAGGCAGACGGACACTGGATCCCCTTGGAATGACATCAGAAGCTTAGCCAATTGTTGAAGTCAATCATTTTGTCCTTCTAATACGGTATCATTCTGCTACTCCGGGCTAGGGTCATACCTGCCTGGATTACAAGATCGGAGAGCTCCTCTATTTCTCTCTTCATGTAATCCAGGGAGTAACGTCGCCGGTTGTTCACACCAACATGGACAATGACAGTATCTTATTTGTACTTATTACGGCGTGACCTGAGTGAGTGGGTTATGTGGTGGAGCCTGGCACTTGACAGGCAGCTAACAGTAACCTTCTCCGTGTTTATTCTGGTGAATGGAACAGTGTGCCTGACTACAGAGTCACCTATGACTAATGTGTTAGGCATGTTGGGCTGTGGTTGAGTGGCATACTGGGCGCGTGTGTTGTCTCTTTTGTGTTTGTGTTGAGGGATGCAGGTTGCTTGCATTTCTGCTTTGGAGGTCTCTGCTGCTTAGGCAAATTCTTAGAGAGCCTCCGAGAATGTTTTTGTGCATTTGTGTGTGGGTTCTGGTGGATGAGTGTGGTGCAAGTGTTCACCTTCTACTCTTGACTGAGAAGTTCAGTCTTGTGTTAAAAAGAGCTTTGCCTCCAGTTTGGCAAGATAAATGCATCTCTCACAGGTTATAGTGTTGGGTGGTTGGAGGACAGGGTTGTCAGTGTACATGAGGCAATTGCTACATTGCCACAAAATGCCCAGATTCATCAGGTAGAAGGAGAGAACACCGGGAGCTGTCCCTTGGACATGCCTGGGTAATCACTAGTTCCCTCTAGACAAGTGAGGGAGACAAGTACTAGAGCTGTTTTCCTCAAAGTAACTTGAGGAAGATAAGTACAAAATTGTTAACCACTATGAAATGACAAAGGGCGAGTTCTTCAGTAATTTAGAGCTTATTTAGTACTTACAACAGATATGAACTAGTGCAGAGTACGGAAAAGCAGATTAAAGTGTTAAAATTAGGAAACTGGCTAGTTCTGAGGGAAAAACTGAAGAGCAGACTTGACACCAGGAACAGTTTAACCCTAGCTGCACAATGTGCAAAACTACCCAAACACAGGTTTTTAAGCAGAAAGATGAAAGGGATAGAAATAGCCCAAAATGGCCAATAAAAAGTACAGTTGTGTACCTACCATAAATGTAGATGTTAGAGTGTATTCACTGTTGCAGTCATTACAATTGGGTTATCCTGCTGGCAGGCTACCCGCAGTCGGCCAGAGTTCCAAAGTCTAGGTCCGGCATCAGTTGATGTCGCCTCCTCCCTGACGTCAGTGCGTCAGGGGTATAAAAGATGCAGCAGACGCCATTTTATTCAGGTTTTTCTTGCCCCAGATGTCAGGTGCCCCTAAAATGGTAGGCTAAATTATGCCAATAAGCATGCAAACACAAAAAACAACTTTTCCTTCATCTACAAGTAAATACACCACATAGGTTGTATAGAATAGAGAAGTACAGATAAGTCCCAGCAAGGAAAAGGGGGATGGTCGGAGGGTAACCTGGACTGCAACAGTGAATACACTCTAACATCTACATTTATGGTAGGTACACAACTGTACTATGCTCACAGTGTTTCACTGTTGCAGTCATTACAATTGGGTTGAATCCCAAAGCTAAGGTTGGGAGGCTGGTGCTAAATAGGATTAGGAGAGGCTATCAGGCCCTGCAGAACTGCAGTGGCAAACCCTGCCCTGGATTTAGAGTAGAGAGGTAAGTGATGGTGCTTTGTAAAAGTATGCACTGAACTCCCAAGTTGCAGCCTCGAAGATGTCTTTGATTGGTACGCCTCTGAGGAAGACTGCTGAAGTGGCTGCTGCTCTGGTTGAATGTGGCCTAATGCCCTTAGGCACAGATTTGCCATGCTGTGAATAGCAGAAACGAATGCAGTGGCCCATCCACTTTGAAATAGTCTGCTTTGAGATATGCTTTCCTTGTGATCCTGGCAGCATATGCCACTAGAAGTTGTTCAGTCTTTCTGAAAGCTTTGGTTCTGTCCAAGTAGAAGCGTAGCTTCCTGTGAATGTCCAAAGAATGCAGAAGTCTCTCACCCTTACTCTGTGGGTTTGGGTAAAAGGTAGGCAAATTAATTGCTTGGTTAAGGGCCACACTGGACACTACCTTAGGCATAAATGTAGGGTTTGTCCTCAGAGAAACCCTGTCAGGATGGAAAATGATAAAAGGTTCCATAGCCATGAGTGCCTGTAACTCTGAGACTCGTCTAGCGGAGGTTATTGCTAGGAGCAGAGCAGTTTTCCAGGATAAGAATTTTATATCGGCTGCAGAGGCTGGCTCAAACGGAGGCAGTGTGAGTTTTTCCAAGACATAGTTGAGGTCCCATGCAGGTATTGGTGCTCTCCTTGGAGGTCTTATGTTTTTGGCCCCTCTGAGGTACTGCCTTAGTAATGGATGAGGAAAAATACGTGGTTCTGTGTTGTAATGAGCTGAAATGGCAGAAGCATGAATTTTAATTGATGAAAAGGAAAGGCCTTTATCCAGCATCTCAGTTAAGTATTGCAAAATCTGAGGATTATTTGGAACAATCGTGTCAATACTGTGTACCTGGTTCCAAGCACAGAATCTCTTCCATTTTTCTGCATAAGATTCTCTGGTGCTAGGCCTCCTGGCCTCAAAAATAACATCCATCACTGCTTTAGAGAGAGGTGCGTCTTGAATGGCTACATTATCCGCCATGCTGCCAGGTTTAAGGTCCTGAGTTGGCTGTGCAGTATCTGACTGTCTTGTTGGGTCAATAAGTGAGGAATTTGAGGTAATGCCCAAGCTGGGTATTGAGACAAGCTCTTTAGGATTGGGTACCAGTGCTGGCGGGGCCAGTCTGGGGCAATCAGTATAATTTTTGGCTTTTCTTGTCTGACCTTGAGGAGTACCTTGGGGAGGAGAGGCAGAGGAGGAAAGGCATATACTGTTAGTTTTTTCCAGCTGAAAGATAGAACATCCACTTTCCATGCTTGCTTAAGTCTTTGTGCAGAATCTCTGTAGTTGGCAGTTGTGAGGGGAGGCAAATAGGTCTATGTCCGGGCATCCCCAGTTCCTTGTCATCATGCTGAAGACTTGTGGATCCAAATTCCACTCGTGGGGATCCATTAGGTTTCTGCTTAGTTCGTCTGCCAGAGTATTTATCCTTTCTGGCAGGAATTGTGCTTGCAGATGTACTTGGTAAGTCAATGCTGTGTCCCACAAGTTCATGGCTAGTCTGCCGAGGGGGTAGGAATATGTGCCCCCTTGCTTGTTTATGTACCACACGACTGTAGTATTGTCCGTCTTTAACAGTAGTTGTCCTGGATGAAGTAAATCCTTGAAGGCTGTCAGGGCATTCTGAACAGCTAGCATCTCTTTTTGATTGATATGTAGATGCATTTGACTTGCGGACCATGTGCCCTGAAAACATCTTCCTGCCATATGGGCCCCCCAGGCATAATCTGATGCATCTGTTGTCAATATCTGCCTGGCTGTGGGTAAGGTGAATGGCTGTCCCGTGTTGTGGTGACAGGCTTTTGCCCACCATCAAAACTCCTGTTGCAGGCAGGGAATGAGGGTAATTATTGTTTCCAGGTTGTGGCAATGTTGAGTCCAAACACTTTTTAGATACCATTGAAGTTTCCTCATATGCAGTCTTGCATATGGAATTAGCAGAATGCAGGATGCCATGAAGCCCAAAGCCTGCAGAATTTTTCTTGTAGATAACTGGGTCTTTGTTGCCAACATTTTGAAATAAGTAGTCAGTTGTCTGTGTTTGTCTGGCGTGAGATAGGCCATCTGGGCAGTTGTATTTAAGCTTGCACCCAGGAATATTATCTCGAGAGGGTACGAGTTTTGATTTATTTTCATTTACTGTGCACCCTAGACCTGTTGGTAATCTTTTTTACAAACGCCAGATGCTGTAGTAGAGTGTCCTTGTTCTCTGCTTGAATAAGGCAGTCGTCCAAGTATGGATATATTTGTATTCCTCTTTGTCTGCAAAATGCAATCACTGGTGCCAGGCATTTTGTGAAGACCCTGGGCACAGTAGATAAGCCAAAGGGCAGTGCAGAGAATTGGTAGTGCATTGAGCCAGCTATAAATCTGAAGTATCTTCTGCATGATTGTCTGATTGGGACATGCAGGTGTGTCTCTTTTAGGTCTAACGTCTCAAGCCAAGCCTTCTTGCCCAGCATGGGCAGAAGCTGCTGCAGAGTTAACATTTTGAATTTTGGAATATCCAGGAATGTGTTTAGGATAGACAGGTCCAGTATTGGTCTCCAGGCTTTGTCCTTTCTGGGCACCAAGAGGAGCCTTGAGTAAAATCCTAGTCCCTGCTCTTGCTGTGGTATTTGCTGAATGGCTCTCATGTCCATGACGGATGAAACTTGTTTTTGTGCCTCTGCCCATTGATTGCGTGGCAGGTCTGGCATACCGTTTGGCCTTGGCAGGGTGGGAAAGTGGAACCTGTAGCCTTGTGATATGATATTTAAGACCCATTTGTCCTGGGTGATCATGTGATCATGTGCCAATTTTGTGAAAAAAGTGCTAGTTTTCCCCCCCAAAGGAGCTGCCAGAAGATAAGTCCTTGGTGCTGGCAGGGGAAAGTCACTGAGACTGTTTCCTGTATGGCTGTGATTTTTCCTCTCCGCTTCTGGAGGTAGAAGCACCCCATTGTTTAGGCCTGTATGAGCCTTGGGGCTGTGATCTGCCTCTAGGGCGTCTGTATCTGCCTCTTTGTGGTCTGTCTGACACTGGAAAGGACCAATTCTTTGTAGGCCAGTTCCTGCTAAATCTGGGAGGCTGTACCTGTAAGAAATCCTTGACTGTTTGCATAGATTTAGCTTTGTCCTCCATTTTCTTCAACACCTCTTCTGCTTTAACACCAAACAAGGTATCATGCTGTAATGGAGCATCTAATAGCTTTGCTTTAACATGATCGGGCAGATTCTGTTCTTTTAACCAAGCATGCCTCCTAATGACAGAACCCGTAACAGCGGCCCTGCAGGAGGCCTCTAGAATCAAAATCACATTGCGAAGTATGCTTTCCCACTTGTTCAGCTGCATGCAATAAATCCTGCATTTCTTTGTTTTCTGCACATTCTGAATTTGTCAACATTTTCTGTTTAAGCAGGGACACAAGATATTGCTGATATTTAAGCATATGAAACTGACAATTTAAAGCTCTTACAGCCAAGGTAGCAGAAGTATAAATCTTTTTCCCCCATCTGTCCAGGGCCCTTGAATCCCTATCAGAGGGGATAGGGTTTTTTGCAGTGGAAGCCTTGACCCCTTTGGGACCCTGAGAGAGTTTCTGGGTCAGCAGCAGGGTTTTTATAAAGAAATTTATGTGAATCAAAAACCCTGTAGTATCTGTCTGGCTTAACAGGAGCTGCTGGTAAAGAGTCAGGAGACAAACCGGACTCTGAAAATACATAATCTACAATGTCTAAAACAGGAGCAATTGCAAGTGGTCTGTGCTGAGGTAATAAAAGGAAGTCTCTGAGCCTTTTCTTGGATTCTGAGTAATCTTGGCTCTCCCAGTGTAAATGCTCCCTCATAGTATGCAGCGTCTCCCCAAAAGAATAATCCTCAGGAGGAGAGGCTGAAGGGATAGATTCTTAAGCATCAGAATCCTCATAGGGAGGAAGAGAATATTCCTGCTCAAGAGAGGAATCGGAGGAAATGGAAACCTGATCTGAAGATTCATATTCTATCTCTTGCCTAGGCCTCTTATCAGGAGGGGGCTGGGAACCCCTGATCAAAGTAATTAGGTCTTCGGCCATTTTAAGCATCTGTTCTTTAGGCATGGAGGCCTGTCCAGGAGAATGCTGTACTTGTTTCTTTGTCCTTAGAGCTGCTTTAGTCTTTGCCTTTGAAGTTGAAGTTGATTTTACATACAACTGTGTAGGCCTGAAAACACCCTCAAAAGCAGATGCCTGCTCAGCGGCTCCGGACACATCTGAGAAAATAGTTTCAGAGTCTCCAATACCTTGAGTTTCCGGTGGTCTAGTCGGCTCCACGTGGGAGTCTGAAGCAGCCTGTGGCTCTGAGGTAGTAGGCGTCAGTGCTGTGAAAGCACCTCACTGAGAACCGGCGACAGGCTTAGCAGAAGCCTCGTCGGTGGTTTTGGACCTCGGATGCCTGTCCCTTTCTTTTTCTTTGCGCTTTTTATAAACTCCAGTAGTCTGTTGTTCCGACGGCATTATATAATTGAATCTTCTGCCAAAGTAATGAAATGCAAAATCGTACCGACGCTTAATAATGCATTGGTTAAATCTAGCACAAAACTGACAGCTAGCAACGTAGTGGTCAGGGCCTAGGCAAGTAATACAGTAAGAATGAAAATCCTTATGAGGTATTTGCTTCCCACAAAAAATACAATTATTAACTTTTTCTGACATCGGTCTGGAGCAAGAAAAAAGTTTTCCCAACGAGGTACTTAGCTTTAATGAAGACTTCGGATCTGAAATTCGAATTTGAAAATCTCAGGAGTCGGCCGACTGGCACTTGCGAATTGCTTTTGCTTCGGGCACCGCGCGGCAAGAAAGACTGAAGAAAATGGCGTCGGCTGCATCTTTTATACCCCTGGTGCACTGATGTTAAGGAGGAGGTGACAGCAACCGACACCGGACCTAGACTTTGGAACTCGGGCTGACGGTGGGTAGCCTGCCAGCAGGATAACCCAATTGTAATGACTGCAACAGTGAAACACGATGAACATCTACAATTTCTGAACTGAAACCACTCCTCCAGCAACAGATTGGTGAGCTTTGGAACAGCCTCTCTTACTGATGAGCAGAGAAGCTTCCCGCTATCATACAAAAGGTCTGGGCAACACAGGAACTTACAAAACAGCTCAGAATTCAGCGAACTCTGAAAACCGGACTTTACTAGATCTGGAAAGATGGGAAATGCATAGAGGGATAGGATTTTTTTTGTTTTTTCTTTCAAAGTTTAAAGTAGCCTTAGTCCCGTTTGATTTACAGACATGCAGCAAGTTCATTAGGTCTGGGTCCGAGATTGCTCTGCAAGTCAGGCACAAGTCTTCCCCAAGTAATCTATATGATACACAGTACAGTGACAGGAACTAGTCGGTCTATATATGGCACATGCTAGAGTCCCTTGATGATCTTAGCTAGAAACCTCTGAGGTCTCTCCAATTGCTGCCAAAGTGCTTTGTACGATATATGCCGATCTGGGCGTCACTCAATTATGGGCTAGATTATTGCCAAGTATTGAAGAGTTACAACCTCTTTTGCTCTTCAGGTGATGCCTTTACTAATCAATTGTGCTATGTAGAAAGCCTTCCTTACTACACTAGACACATGGTGGTTGAAGTTAAAGGTCACAGTAACTTGTGATCCCAGGTCCCTTACAACTTCGTGGGTACTTAGGGTATTGTTGTCGATTTGACAGTGTGAACTGACATTGTGCTGAAAGGAATGATGATGCATTTCTTTGCATTCAGTTTGCGACTGTGACCAAGACATCAGTCATTGGTTTGCACAAGACCCACCTGAGTAAATTGCCATAATCTGGGGATTCAATAACTGCACCCAATTTGCAGTAGTCTGCAAACTTGATCAGCCACAAAGTACAGTTTTGTACCTACCATAAATGTAGATGTCCGATAGATATGCAACTGCAGTCATAACGTATGGGTTGTCCTGCCTCAGGCAGCCCTCGGTCGGCCGGATTCCAAAGTCTGGGTCCGACGTCGGCTGATGTCGCATTTCTCTCCGAAGTCAGAGCGGCTGGAGTACATAAGCATCAGCCGACGCCATCTTCTTCAGTGTTTCTTGCCCCAGATGCCAGGTGCCCTCCAAGGAAGGCTGTAATCAAATTGGAAGACAAAAACAGGTTTCCAGCCAAATAAATAAGCAATAAACAGATACACCATAACAGATATCCCCAGCTAAGGATAACAGGGAGAGGAGTGGACCCAAGGAAAAGAGGGGAAAGAGGGAGGGAAAACCCGACTGCAATTGCATATCTATCGGACATCTACATTTATGGTAGGTACAAAACTGTACTATGTCCCTTCAAGAATGCAACTGCAGTCATAACATATGGGTTGAATACCATAGCTTAGCTGGGGGAGGTGGAATGCTCTAAGGAAAGGATGGCGTAGCTATCAATCCTTGCAGGACTGCCGAAGCAAAGCCTGCTCTGGATCTGGAATATAAAGGGAGGTTGTAGTGTTTGGAAAATGTATGCACGAGCTCCATGTAGCAGCTTCTAGAATGTCTTTTGTAGGCACCCCTCTTAAGAATGCTGTAGAGGTGGCTGTAGCTCTGGTGGAGTGTGGTCTGACATTGGCTGGCACACACTTTCCATGGAAGGAATAACAGAATCTGATGCAATGTCCAATCCATTTTGAAATTGTCTGTTTGGAAATTGCTTTTCCTTGTACTCCAGGGGCGTAAGCTACAAAAAGCTGATCAGACTTCCTACTGGTCTTGGTTCTGTCCAGGTAGTAGCGAAGTTGTCTGTGAATGTCCAAGGTATGCAACAGTCTTTCCCCTTTGTTCTCAGGATTGGGAAAGAAAGTAGGCAGGTGAATTGCTTGATTTAAAGAAACCCTAGATACCACTTTTGGCAGAAAGGTAGGGTTGGTTCGTAAGGAAACCCTGTCTCTGTGAAAAGTTATGAATGGAGGTATTGCCATTAGGGCCTGTAATTCCGAAACCCTTCTTGCTGAGGTAATGGCCAACAGGAAAGCTGTCTTCCAGGAAAGAAATTGTAGATCCACAGAAGCTGCTGGCTCAAAGGGAGGAAGAGTCAATTTTTCTAGGACAAAGTTGAGGTCCCAAGCTGGTACTGGTGCCTTTCTTGGAGGCTTTATATTCTTGATTCCTCTAAGAAATTGCCTTAACAAAAGATGTGAAAACACAGGTGGATCAGTGTTGTATCTAGCGGAGACAGCTGAAGCATGTATTTTTATGGAAGAGTATGAGAGTCCATTATGAAGCATATCTGCCAAATATTCCAGAATGAGTGGAATGCTCAAAAGTGATGCATCATGACCCTTGCTGGTATTCCAAATGCTGAATCTCTTCCATTTGGCTGAGTAAACCTTTCTGGTGGATGGTCTGCGAGCTTCTGTTAGTATCCGCTGAACTTCCTTGGAGAGAGGTAGATTGAGGTTATTTATGGGATCTCCCAAGCTGTTAGCTGTAGCGTCTGGATGTTGGGATGAACTGTCCTGAAGTTGTGTGGAGTCAAAAGTTGAGGCCATTGGGGAAAGGCCCAAGTTTTGTTGTGACATATGCTCCGTAGTAGTGGGTACCAGTGTTGTCTTGGCCAGTCTGGAGCTATTAGGATCCCCTTGGGCTGCTCTGCTTTGATCTTTAGTAACACTGTGGTCATCAGTGGCAGAGGTTGAAATGCATAGATTTTTAGGGAGCTCCAGCTGAATGACAGAGCATCTATTTTCCATGCTTGTGGATGATATGTCCTTGAACAGAACTTTTGTAGGTGATGATTGAGGTGGGAGGCAAATATGTCTACGTCTGGCCTGCCCCATGTCGAGGTGAGTCGTATAAATATTTCTGGATGTAACCTCCATTCGTGGGGGTCTAGGAAATTCCTGCTTAGACTGTCCGCCAGAACATTGTCTTTGCCTGGAACAAACTGGGATTGCAACTGTATGTTTAGGCTCAGTGATTTTTCCCAAAGATTCATTGTCAGTCTGCAAAGGGGGTAAGAATGAGTAGAATGAGTGCCCCCCTGCTTGTTTATGTACCACATCACAGTGGTGTTGTCTGTCCGTATTAGTAGACGGCCTTGTTGAAGTTGTTGTCCAAAGGCCTCGATGGCATGCATTACTGCCAGCATTTCTTTTTGGTTGATATGCAGATGTGTTTCCTTTGGAGACCATTGTCCTTTAATACATCTGCCGTCCATGTGCGCCCCCCATCCAAGGTCTGAGGCGTCTGTGGTCATGGTCTGTGTTATCTGAGGTTTCCTGAATGACATACCTGTGTTTGACTGGCTTACTGAGGCCCACCATAGAAATTCCTTTTGGAGACATGGGATGAGCGGTATGGTTGCTTCTAGGTTGTTGTTGCGCTGAGACCATAAGCTTTTTAGGTACTATTGAAGCTTTCTCATGTGTAGTCTTGCTAGTGGAACCAGGAGAATACAGGATGCCATGTAACCCAGGGCCTGTAGGAATCTCCTTGCAGTCATCTGGGTTAGCTTTGCTAAACTCTTGAAGTAATGAGTTAACTTCTTTTGCTTGTCTTCTGTCAGGTAAGCCATGTGAGAGGCTGTGTCTAGTTTGGCTCCTAAGAAGGTTATTTGCTGGGATGGCTGAAGTCTTGACTTTTGAAAGTTGTCTGTGTATCCCAGAGCCTGTAGCAAGTGTATGACATTAGTTTGTCGTCCGCTTGTATGAGGCAATCGTCCAGGTATGGGTAGATTTGAATCCCCTGGAGCCTGCAATGAGCAATTACTGAAGCCAGGCATTTTGTGAATACTCTGGGCGCAGTAGATAAGCCAAATGGCAATGCTGAGAATTGATAATGCTCTGGCCCTGCAAGAAATCTGAGGTATCTTCTGCAGCTGTGTCTGATAGGGACATGCAGGTATGCCTCCTTGAGGTCCAGAGTAATCAGCCAAGACCCCTTGCCCAGCATGGGAAGGAGTTGCTGTAGAGTCAGCATTTTGAACTTTGGTACTATGAGAAAAGTGTTTAAAGCGGACAAGTCCAGTATTGGTCTCCATTGAGTTTCTTTTCTTGGAACAAGGAACAGTCTTGAGTAAAACCCCTGACCTTGTTCTTGTCGTGGAACTTTTTCTATTGCTTTGATCTGAGCAAGCAGAGAAATTTGCTTGATAGTCTCTGGCCTCTGATGTTGTGGAAGATTTGGCATGCCTTGTCTTCTTGGCAAGGTATGAAAATGGAACCTGTAACCGTGGTCTATAATGTCCAAAATCCATTTGTCCTTTGTCAATTTGTGCCAATTCTTTGTAAACAGAGATAATTTTCCGCCCAAAGGAGCTTCTGCTTGCTCCTTGGTCAGCGGAACTAGAGGAAAGTCATGGAGATTGCCCCTGTGGGGCAGGAGAAACCCCTGTGTCACTTCTTTGGTTTGCTGGTTGCCATTGTCGTCCCCTGTAGGATCCTCTGTATTGCCCTCTTCCTCGGGCACGCCTGTTTTTGCCCCTTTGAAATCTTTCAGGATTAGGAAAGGACCAGTTTTTTGAAGGCCAGTTCCTGCTGAATCTGGGTGGCTGAACCTGGAGGAAATCTTTGACTGTCTGAACTGACTTGGCTTTTTCCTCAATGGACTTTAACACATCTTTAGCATTAGCACCAAAAAGCTTATTCTTTTCCAAGGGTGCGTCAAGAAGTTTTGCCTTAACATGATCTGGTAAAGGTTGTTCTTTTAACCATGCATGTCTACGAATGACCGCCCCCGTCATAGCTGCCCTACATGAAGCTTCCAATGCATCATATCCACACTGTAGAAAGTGATTGCTAACTTGCTGAGAATTATGCACAGCCTCCTGCAAAGACTTCCTATCTAAAGGTTCAGGAGAGGCCAATCTTTTCTGTAAATCATCTAACAGGAAATCCTGATATTGAAACATGTGAAAGAGACAATTGAGAGCTCTCATAGATAAAGTAGTGGAGGTGTAAACCTTCTTCCCCCATCTCTCTAAGGACCTTGCTTCCCTGTCGGAAGGCAAAGGGTTTTTGGAGGTGGAAGCTGAAACCCCTTTAGGCCCCTGGGAAATTGTTTCTAAATCAACAGCATGGGCCCTAAAGAAATGAGAATGGGTTTCTGGGACCCTATAGTATCTGTCAGGCTTGACAGGAGCAGGAGGAAGAGTATCAGGGGTAACACTGGAGTCGGAGTATAAATCATCCAAAACATCAAGCACAGGAGGTATAGCTAAGGGTCTGTGTTGGGGCTTTTTAAGGAAGGTTCGAAGGCGCTTTCTGGAATCTGAAAATTCCTGGCCTTGCCACTTAAAATGCTCCCTCATGGAATGCAGAACTTCCCTAAAAGAAATATCCTCAGGAGGAGAGGCCGAGAGAATGGAGTCCTCTGCATCTGAATCCTCATAGGTCTGGAAGGGCTCTTCCTGGCTTTCGGAGTGAACAGAGTCCTCAGAATCTTCATCTGAAGGAAGAGGGTCAGAGGGTTCAACCCTGGGCCTCTTATCAGGAGGAGGCTGGGATCCTCTCTCAGGATGGGCCTGGGAACCTCTGATCAGGGAAATTAAATCTGCGGCCATAGCCATGACTTGAGTTTCAGGAGTAGGCTGAGGTAAGGTTTTAGCAGTAAGATGCTTGGACTTGCTGGCTGCCTTAGCACGTGTGTAGGCCTTGATAGACATGGACATGGGAGGCCTAGCCGCTCCACGTGCAGGAGTGACCTTATCAACAGCAATGGTCTCGGGCAATTCCTCGGTTTCAGTATCCGGAGGAAAGTCAATAACTGGCGGAGTGGCCTCCGGTATCGGAGGTATCAGTAATGCGGTGTCTTCGGTTCTGAGCGGTGGAATAACCGCCTCGGAGGGAACCGGGGCACTTGCGGTTAGTTTTGGTGTGGTGTCGGTGGAAGACGCGGGCCGAGGATGTCGGTCCCGGTCTTTTCGTTTCTTAGGAGTCTGCGTTGTCGGTTGTTCCGACGGCATTATATAATCAAATTTTTCGCTGAAAAAGTCTTCAGCGAACTCCGCCCGGCGCCTGAGTGCGCTTATTGAAGCGAGCACAGGCGGCACAGGCAGAGACGTCGTGGTCTGGGCCAAGGCAAGGGAGGCAGTAAGAGTGGAAATCCTTATGAGGTATTTGTTTACCACAAGACAAATAATTATTTACTTTTTCAGTAATTTCGCTTTTTTGATGACTTCGGTTTAGAAGAATACAGGAGCTGACCGACCGGCACTTGCGAACTGCTTCTGCTTCGGGCACCGCGCGGCAAGAAAGACTGAAGAAGATGGTGTCGGCTGATGCTTATGTACTCCAGCCACTCTGACTTTGGAGAGAAATGCGACATCAGCCGACGTCGGTCCCAGACTTTGGAATCCGGCCGACCGAGGGCTGCCTGAGGCAGGACAACCCATATGTTATGACTGCAGTTGCATTCTTGAAGGACATCCCCCAAGTTTTGATGAGACTGGTCAGGCTTATGGCTCTAATTCCCTGGGTCTGATTCTAAGCCATCTTTTTTGGGGGGGGGACTGTTGCTGCTCTCCATTCTGCAGAAACAAAGCATGTGGTTAGACTATGATGGAAAAGGGTACTTAGTGGTGATGCTAGTTCATTCATGTTTTAGCCTGTTTAGAAGACAGCCTGGGTCCCATAAAAGTGTTTTTTTTTGCCTTGGACCAACCTTTGATGACCTGTTCTTCAGAAATATGGGGTGGGGGTTGTGACAGGTTTGTTTGGGGGATAAGGGAGTGAAATTTTGGCCAAACATATCCACTAAGAGGTTTGCCATCTCTGTGGGGTCAGTGTGTGTGAGATAACCATTGGTCACTAGTTCTGCACACGCTTGGACCATAACTTTCAGGCTACATATGTAGTTGTAAAACGTCTTATGGTTAACCTTGGCTATGCTTGCTAAGTTTTTCTCAAAGAAGCTCTTAGATTTGACAAGACGTCTAATTTGCCTATTGAGGCTTGTTGGGCTCTCCGTTTTCTTGGACAACTTTTTGCATTTATTGAAAAAGTTGTTTGTTGATGCTGGATGTCCACCTTGGCAACTTTTTTACTTCGGGCTCTGGGTTTGACTATTTCTGGTACAGCAGAGTCTATACACTTATGCAAGCGATTGTACAGGGCTGTAGTGCAAGTGTCAGTGTAGAGACCACTTCTAGCTGGGGGTGGGTGCTCGGAATGCATTTATACCTTCACCTAGGAAGGTATAATTTACCTTGAAGTTTTTTTGTCTAATTTCGCCCATTGTGAGTTCTGATGTTAGTGTCAGCTCAAAGGTGACCGATTTGTGGTCAGAGTTAACTAATGAGCAATAGTGCATCTGTTTGACATGTTAGTGAAGGACCAGATCTAGTATGTTTGTTCCTCTTGTCTGGGTATGAACAATTTGTTCCAGGGCATTTAAGTTAAAGTAAAGGAACTTTTGCACTAACAAGTTACAGCTAGTGTGAGTTTTCCAGTTGGAAGAGGAATAATTGAAATTCCCCATAATCAGAGTGTTTGGTAATATTTGGATAGGTTTGGTCAAGGAGGTTTCGTGCGCATCATGACCCATGGAAGGAGATCTATAACTGGCTATGACAAATTGGGGTCTTACTTATAATAACCTTAACTTGGACTAACTCCATGGAGTTGTCCAATCTATCTAGACAGGGAATGCATTTATCTGTACAGATAGAACCACCACCTCCTTTGGTTCTCACATATTCATTTTGTGGTCTGAAAATGTGGAAGGCATTGTATCCTTGCAAAGCCAAGGTACTCTGAGGCCTTGAGCCAGGTTTCTGTGACTGCACAGACATCTACATCTTCCAGTGAAAGAAGAGCTTCCAGGGTATGCAGTTTTTGGTTTAAGCTCCAAGCGTTTAGCAGCATGACCCTGATCTTGTCATGACTGGCAAATTTCACGTTGGTAAGTTTGGGACCCTGCCTAAAAAAGGCATTAAGGGGGAGGCAAGAGCCTTTACCATCAGCAGAAAGCCTAGAGGTGTCAGGTGCAAACAGTCTCTGGAAAAGTGACAAGGTTTGTTGACCATGGCTTCCCCAGCTGACGGGTACTGGATCCCCTTCGAATGACACCAGAAACCAAGCCAATTATTGAAAATCTATTTTTTTTTTTTGTTTATACTGTTGCATCATTCTAGGTGAGGGTAGCATGCTGCTCAAGGATAGGGATATACCTGCCTGGGACACGTACTCAGAGAGCTCAATCACATCTCTCTCTATATAATCCAGTGAGGTACGCATCTCAGGTCTTTCACTCCAACATCAACTATGATGAAGTCATAATGGTACCCGTTGCTGAGAGACCTGAGTGCACGCGTGATCTGATGAATCCTGGCACCAGACAGGCAGCCGACTAACTTTCTCCTTGTCCAACCTGGTGAGGGGGACATCCATGTTTCTCATTACTGAGTCTCCAATGGACTAGAAAATTTGGAGTTGTGTGTTGCACCTTACAGGCTTGGTAGGTGAGACACTGGTGTTGCTGTGTGTGTCATAGGTGCTGTAGGAACTGTTAGTTATAGCAGTCCTATGTTTTGGATGTCTCTGGTGTCTCAATATATTTTGCTTCAGAGAACCTCCGCGTACATTGATTTTTGTGTTAGTACCACTACTCATAAACACAGTATGCATCTAAGTGCATGTGAAGTGGTGGGTGGGTTGACAAACTCTTCTGTTTTAAGTGCGAGAGAACATGGACTCAAGATTCTTGGTGTTGAGAACTCTGTCTAGTACAGTGTGTGAGAGATGCATTAGTAGAGGGTTGTCTGTGTACATGAAGCAATTGCTATACTGCCTCAAGAGATCCAAGTCAACAAGGTTGGCAGGGGAAACAAGGGTGGTCCAACTGTCCATAATGCTAAAGTTGAAGGCTCATCACTAAGGGAGGCTTTTCAGGATCAATCAAAAGGAGAAGCTCTGTACATGGATATTTCTGCCTGTAGTTTAATGTGTTTCAGCTCACTAGCAGTATTTCATTGACCAGGAAAGTAGCACTGTAGCAAAGAGAAAAACTGTTGAATTAATCTGTCCGGCTACTATGGCGCACAATTGCGTGGCAGTGCTGTGTGATGCACAAATAAGCAGAACCTACGGGGGGGGGGGGTTCAAAAGGATTAATGAGGAACCTTACTCTAAGCCCTAGACAAACTACACTTCATCAGACAGGGTCCAATCAGCACAATCCTCTCACTAGAGTGCAGAAAGGCCCATTCCAATCCAAGATGGTCTGAAAAATTTGTTCAGAACAAATAGTCACTACAAACACAGATGCAGCAGACCTATACTGGGCTATGCTACAACCACTAGCTACTCTAGTTTTGGTGGGAAAGTACAGTTGTGTACACTTACCATAAAGAGTGTATTCACTGTTGCAGTCATTACATTTGGGTAATCTGCTGGCAGGTTGCCCTCAGTCGGCCTGAATTCCAAAGTCTTGGGTCCTGCATCAGTTGCTGTCTTCTCTTCCATGACGTCAGGGGTATATAAAACATGCAGCTGACACCATGACGTCAGGGGTATATAAAACATGCAGCAGACACCATTTTCTATAGTTTTTCTTGTCCCCAATGTCAGGTTCCCCCAAAAAGGTAGATATATATATATATATATATATATATATATACACACATACATATACATACATATATATATATATATATATATATATATATATATATATATATATATATATATATATATATATACATACATACATACATATACACACACACACACACACACACATCAATGAAAACTTTACCTTCATTAACAAGCAAATACACCACAGTAGGTTGTAGAAGATAGAGAAGGAAAGATAAACTGTAGAAAGACGGGGGATGGAGGGAGGGTAACCTGGACTGCAACAGTGAACACTCTCTAACATCTACATTTATGGTAAGTGTACACAACTGTACTATGTTCTTCGTGTTTCACTGTTGCAGTCATTACATTTGGGTAGAATCCCAAAGCTATGGTTGGGAGGCTGGAACTAAAAACAGCATTAGGTGAGGCTACAAGGCCCTGCAGCACTGCAGTGGCAAAGCCTGCCCTGGGTAGAGAGGCAAATGGTAATGCTTTGTAAAGGTGTGAACAGAACTCCAAGTAGCAGCCTCTAGAATGTCCTTGGTTGGTACTCCTCTGAGAAAAGCTGCTGAAGTAGCTGCAGCCCTGGTGGAGTGAGACCTAATGCCCTTGGGCACAGGTTTGCCATGGTATAAGTAGCAGAAACGGATGCAATGGCTTATCCACTTTGAAATTGTCTGCTTTGAAATAGCCTTTCCCTCTGATCCTGCAGCATATGACACTAGTAATTGCTCAGTTTTTCTTAGAGCTTTAGTCCTACGCAAGTAGAAACTTAGCTGCCTGTGTACGTCCAAGGAATGCAGAATTCTCTCCCCTTTGTTCTGCGGACTTGGATAAAAAGTTGGCAGATGAATTGTTTGGTTAAGAGCCACACTGGAAACAACCTTAGGCATAAAAGTAGGATTTGTCCTCAGACACTGGGTAAAACAGGATAAAAGGCTCTACAGCCACGAGGGCCTGTAGCTCTGAAACTCTCCTTGCTGAAGTAATTGCTAGTAGCAGAGCTGTCGTCCATGATGAGAACTTTATATCAGCGGTAGCAGCTGGTTCAAATGGAGGCAGGGTGAGCTTTTCAAACATAATTGAGGTCCCATGCAGGTAATGGTGATCTTCTAGGAGGCCTTAAATTTTTTGCTCCTCTAAGATACTGCTTTAGTAAGGGATGAGAAAAGATTGGTGGCTCAGTATTGTAATGAGCCGAAATGGCAGAGGCATGGATTTTGATTGATGAAAAAGATGGGCCTTTAACAAGCATCTCAGTTAAGTACTGTAATATCCGAGGAATATGCGGTTCTGCTGTGTCAGTTCCTTGTGCTAGATTCCAAGCACAGAATCTCTTCCATTTGTCAGCATAAGATTTTCTAGTACTAGGCTTTCTGGTTTCCAAAATGACATCCATCACAGCTTTACTGAGAGGTGTCATCTGTATGATTACAGGATTGGCCATGCTGCCATGTTCAGGGTCTGTAGTTGATTGTGCAGGATCTGATTGTTTTGCTGGGACAGTAGTTGTGGTTTTTGAGGCAAGGTCCAAGCTGTATATTGAGACAAGTTCCTTAGGATTGGGTACCAGTATTGGCGGGGCCAGTCTGGGGCGGTTAATATCATCCTTGGCTTATCTTGTCTGACTTTTAGGAGTACCTTGGGTAGAAGGGGCAGAGGAGGAAAGGCATAAATTGATAGGTTTTTCCAACGGAAGGATAGGGCTTCCACTTTCCATGCTCGTCTGTGAGAAGTCCTTGTGCAGAATCTTTTCAGTTGATAATTTTGAGGAGATGCAAATAGGTCTAGGTCTGGGCTCCCCCATTTCTCTGCTATCATGCTGTAGACTTGTAGATTTCGTTTTCACTCGTGAGGATCCATAAGGTTTCTGCTTAAATCATCTACCAGAGTGTTTTGTTTTCCTGGCAGGAATTCAGCTTGAAGATTTATTTGGTAGGTCAAAGCTGTGTCCCACAGTGCCATGGCTAATATGCAAAGGGGGTATGAGTGTGTGCACCCTTATACCACATGACTGTGGTGTTGTCCATCTTTATCAGTAGTTGCCCTGGATGAAGTAAGTCCTTGAAGGCTGTTAGGGCATTTTAAACAGCTAGCATCTCATTCTGGTTGATATGTAGATGCATTTGATTTGGTGCCCATATGCCTTGAATGCATCTTCCTGCCATGTGAGGCCCCCATGCATAATCTGATGCTCTGTTAAGGTTTGGCTGGCAGGGGGTACATTGAAGGGCCGTCCCATGTTTTGGTGACAGGCCTTTGCCCACCACAGAAACTCCTGTTGCAGGCAGGGGATGAGAGGAATCGTTTCCAGGCTGTAATGTTGACTCCATAAACTTTTTAGGTACCATTGAAGTTTCCTCATATGCAGTCTTGCATATGGAATTAGTAGGATGCAGGATGACATGAAGCCCAGAGCCTGCAGAATTTGTCTTGCAGAAGATTGGGTTTTTGTTGCCATCAGTTTGAAGTAAGTAGTCGGTTGCCTTTGTTTGTCTGGCGTGAGGTAAACCATCTGGGCAGTTGTATTCAAGCTTGCACCCAGGAATATTATCTTTTGAGAGGGTACCAGTTGTGATTTTTTTTCGTTTATTGTGTACCCTAGGCATGTTAGAAGCCTTTTCACAAACGCCAGGTGTCACAGAAGTAGGGTCCTTGTTCTCTGCTTGAATGAGACAGTCGTCCAAGTAAGGATACATTTGAATACTTCGTCTGCAAAATGCAATTACTGGTGCCAGGCACTTTGTAAAGACCTTGGGCGGAGTAGAGAAGCCAAAGGGCAGTGCAGAGAATTGGTAATGCATTAAGCCAGCCTTGAATCTGAGGTATCTTCTGCATGACTTGTCTTACTGGGACATGCAGGTATGCCTCTTTTAGGTCTAAAGTCACCAGTCAAGCATTCTTGCCCAGCATGGGCAGAAGCTGTTGCAAAGTGAGCATTTTGAATTTTGGAGTGTCCAGGTATGTGTTCAAAATCAATAAATCCAGTATTGGCCACCAGGACTTGTTCTTTCTGGGTACCAAGAACAGTCTTGAGTAAAAACCTTGTCCTTTTTCCTGTTCTGGTACTGTCTGAATGGCCCCATATCCATGAGGGACAAAACCAGTTTCTCTGCCTCTGCCCATTGTTTTTTTGACAGGTCTGGTCAACCATTTGTCATTGGCAGAGTGTGGAAATGGAATCTGTATCCCTGTGATATGATGTTTAGTACCCACTTGTCCTGGGTTATTAACTGCCAATTTTGTGCAAAAAGTGCTAATTTTTCCCCTATGGGTGCTGCCAAAAGATAAGTGCTTGGTGTAGGCAGAGGAAGTTATTGGGATTGCTTTCTGTAGATATGCGCTTTATCTCCTCCAGATTTGGAGGTGGATGTGCCCCATTGCTTTGACCTGTAGGAGTCTTGAGCCTAGAACCCTTAGGGTGTCTGGATTTGCCCCTTTGAGCTCTGACAAAGGAAAAGACCAATTATTTGTAGGCCAGTGTCTACTGAATCTAGGTGGCTGCACTTGTAAGAAATCTTTAACAGTTTGCATAGACTTAGCTTTGGCTTCCATTTTCTTTAAAACCTCTTCTACCTTAATACCAAAACAGAGAATCATGATGTAAAGGTGCATCTAGCAATTTAGCTTTAACATGATCAGGCACATTTTGTTCCTTTAACCAGGCATGCCTCCTAATCACAGATCCAGTAATTGCGACCCTGCAGGAGGCCTCTAAAGAATCAAAACCACATTGCAAAGTATGCTTTCCAACTTGTTCAGCTGCATGCAATAATTCCTGCAATTACTTATTTTCTGCACATTCTGAAATCAACATCATTTTCCGTTTCAGCAATCCCATAACATGTTGTTGGTACATAAGCATATGAAACTTGACAGTTTAAGGCCCTGATTGCCAAGGTTGCAGATGTATAAACCTTTTTCCCCATCTGTCCAGTGCCCTTGAATCTCTGTCGGAGGGGGTAGGATTTTTTGCTGTTGAGCCCTTAAACTCCCTTTGGACCCTGTGAAATAGTTTCAGAATCAGCAGCAGGGTTTCTAAATAAAAATTTATGAGAGTCAGGGACCCTGTAATACCAGTCAGGCTTACTGGGAGCCGGAGGTAAGGAGTCAGGGGTCAGGCTAGACTCCGAAAACACATCAACCACAATGTCTAAACAGGGGGAATGGCTAAAGGCTTGTGGTGAGGGAGAAGGAAATCCCTGAGCCTCTTTTTTGATTCTGAGAAGTCTTGACTCTCCCAGTGAAAATGCTCCCTCAAAGTATGCAAGGTTTCTCCAAATGAATAATCCTCAGGAGGAGATGCAGATGGAATAGACTCCTCCGCATCAGAATCCTCATAGGGAGGTAAAGATAATTCCTGATCAGAAGAGGAATCAGAAGAAATAGAAACCTGATTTGAAGATTCATAGTCAGTGTCTTGCCTAGGCCTCTTATCTGGAGGGGGATGGGTACCCCTGATCAAGGTAATAAGGTCTTCGGCCATTTTGATTATCTGGTTTTTAGGCATAGAGGCCTATGCACGTGGCTCAGGCATCAGTATTTTAGTTTTAGAAAGTGTCTTTGCCTTTGGTTTTGCGGCTTTCGTCAGTTCGATATAAAAATGTTGAGGTCTGAATACACTCTCAGAAGCCGGTGCCTGCTCAGCAGTTCCGAACCCATGAAAGGGAGATACAGCCGTTGGTCCACTACCTTGAGTATCTTGCGGCATGCCGGACTCCACATGGGTGTCGGTAGCGGGTATCAGGGGCTGCGAAAGCGCCTCACTGAGAACCGGCGACTGGCTTAGGAGAAGCTTCATCGGTTCTGGATCTCGACTGCCTTTCTCTGTCCTTTTCTTTGTGTTTTTATATGTACTCCGTGGTCGGATTGCTATCAGACGACATTTCTGGGTAGTTAAATCAGTTTCCAAAATACTTAGGTGCAAATATATACAGACGCTTAATAGTGCGTTGGTTAAATCTAGCACGAAACTGACAGCCAGGCACATTGTGATCAGGGCCTAGGCAAGGAATACAGTATAAATGGAAATCCTTATGAGGTATTAGCTTCCCACAAGTAAAACATTATTAACTTTTTCTGACATAGGTAAAAAAGCAAGAAAAAAAAAGTTTCCCCAATGGGATGCTTAGCTTTAGAGGTTCATAGGTTCATACTAGGCTATCTGCCCTGGGGCAATTATAAGCCTAGCCCGATTCTGTATGGCTTACGCCACCCTTTGATTTGAGTACACTGTGCCCTTTTTAAGGTTTAGTTTACTGTGCCTCTGTCTAATAGTGACATGGGAGTAATCCCTGGGACAAACCTACGATCCCCCATCCACCTATCAAGATTCTTCTTGAAGAGATTCAGTGAGGTGCTCTGCCTCACATGAACTGGAATTCTATTCCAGAGCGAAGGGAGCCTCTGGGTTATGAACCTGTCCCTCCAGCAAGTTCTATTTATTTCTGTGCTGAGGTTCAAGTCCCTCGAGCGTGTGGCTCTAAGGGATTTAGATTTACTGAGGTGGAGCATGTCCATTAATTCTGGATTTGACATAGCTTTGTATGTCAGGCATAGATCGCCTCGAAGTAGGCGGTATGCAACTGAGTAAAGCTGGAGTTTTTTTAACAGAGCAGCATATGGCATCTGTTTGAGACCCTTGATCCTCTTGGTGAGATACTTTTGGGGTCTTTCTAATTGCTGCAGGTGTCGGGTAAGGTACATCCCAAAAGGGGCATTGTATTCTATAATGGGCCTGATGAGGGATGAATAAAGGGGCATGATTACCTCTCTTGATCTAGATGTGAAACCCTTCGTGATGAGGTGGGCTATGTAGAAGGTCTTTCTAACCACTTTGGCAATGTGGTTTTCAAAGGAGAGATTGCTATCAACTTGGGTCCCCATGTCCCTAATAACTTTCTCTGAACTTTCTCTGTACTTAATGGGTTTCTGCCTATGTGGTAATTTGTGGGCACATTGTTTTTGCCAAAGGGTATGACTATACATTTTTTAGTATTTAGCTTTAAACCATGGTGCTGGCACCAGTTATCGGTCTCTGTAAGACCTTTTTGAAGGATGTTTGTGTCAGCTGGAGAGTCGATTATGGCACCCAGTTTGCAGTCATCTGCGAACTTGGTGAGCCATAGTCCTCCCACGTTTGCCTGTACCTCAGAAAAGTATATACCGAACAAGAGTGGTCCCAGGACAGAACCCTGTGGGACGCCACTTGTGACCGGTTTCGAGTCTGACATGGCTCCAGCAACTCTTACTCTGTGGGTTCTGTCTTTGAGCCAGTTTGCGACCCATCTTGTGACATAGGGGTTTATATTTAAGCTGGATAGCTTATCTATGATGCCAGTGGGGTATTGTGTCAAATGCCTTTGCAAGGTCCAGATAGGCTGTGTGGACTACCTTCCCTTCATCTATGGCTTTGGTGACTGTTTCGAAGAAGTCAACCAGGTTCAAAAGGCAGGATCTGCCCTTGACAAAGCCGAACTGGGTAGGATCTAGTGTCTGTAGGTCCCCAATGTCTTTGTTTATGAGCTCCATGATGATCCTCTCCATAGCCTTGCAGACTAAGCTAGTCAGGCTTATGGGGCGATAGTTTCCAGGGTCCGTAGAGGCTCCACCTTTTGATGTGGGACCACTGTTGCTGTACGCCATTCTGTGGGCACATATCCTGTAGTGAGGCTGAGATTGTATAGCGAGGTTGAGATTGTATAGCTGTTTTATTTGAGGGATTAGTTCCTCTTGGAGTTCATGTAGGACGCAACCTGGGACGCCATCTCATCCCATGGAAGCAGTGTTTTTTTTGCTTTAGAGAGGGCAGCCTTCACCTGAGCATCAGAGATGTTTGGGAGGCAGCCCTCTGCCGGGATAGATACTTGCTCTTTTGGGGGGGGGGGGGGTGGAGAAGTTTGCACTGAACCTGTCTGCCAGGATATTGGCGAGGTCTGTGGGTTCAGTGTATTTTTTGTCGTTTAGAATCAACTCGGAACAAGTCTGGGAGTTGCATCCCAGGTTCCTAACATAACTGAAAAAAGCCTTAGTGTTCTGTGCAATTTTTCTCTCGAAGCTGGCCTTGGAGGATTTTATGAGGGATCGTAATTTTTTGCTAGTACTGATCAGAGATGCCTTCCCTATTAGGGATTTTGCTCTATCATGTAGTAGCTTCCTCCTTCTGTTGTACAGTTTATTTATGGCAGGGGTCCACCAGACTGGATGCCTGCCTTTGGATGATTGGGTCTTGGTTTTGTTTGGGGTAGCATGATCCATGCATTCCTGAAGATGTCCGTAGAATGCGTTTTTATAGGATTCTGCAGTTTGGGCCGTAGTTTCCACTGGCACTGGGCCTTGAAGGATTCCACTTCAGTTTTGAGAAGTTCGCTTTTGAGAAGTTTTTCACTGTGGTTTTCTGGGCTGGGGGTAGGGTTGGGATGTGGACATCCAGTGAAATTAATTTATGGTCTGATCTTACCAATGAGGGATATACTTCTGGTGTGGAGCATAGAGTCCCCATGTTGGTAATGATCAGGTCTAGTATGTTGTCCCCTCTTGTGGGAGTGGTGACTAGTTGTTCCATAGCATTTCAGTTTATAATTTCCAGGAACCCTTGGGCTAAGGTGCTGGGGCTTGAGTAGTGCTCCCAGTCAATGTTTGGGTAGTTGAAGTCGCCCAATATAATGGTGTTCGGAGAGATCTTCATGTTCTCCAATGTTTTCAGGAAAGCAGAGTGGGATTCCTGACTTTGAGAGGGTGATCTGTAGGATGCTATAAACTGAAAAGCAGTCTTGCCCACTGTTAGTTGCACATGGATGGTCTCCGATACTTCGTGCAATGCCACTAACCTGGAGGTGTGGATATCCTTGATAAATATGGAAACTACCCCTCCTTTTGTGGTTCGGTCCAGGTTTTGGGGCTGAAAAGCATGATATGAGGTACAGCCTGGTAGTGCTGGGGTGCTCTCTGGAGCCTTGAACCAGGTTTCTGTCACTGCACAGATATTGATGTTCCCCATACTGAGGAGAGCTTCGAGTGCGTGCATCTTGAGGTTAAGACTTCTGGCGTTAAGCAGCATTACCCTTCTTGTTCCTTGTGCTGTCTTTGGGGGTGGGTTTGACTTTTGAGCCTTGACTAAAAAAGGCACTATGGGGGTGGCAAGAGCCTTTGGCAATATCCGAAAGCCCAGTGGTGACAGGTGCAAGCTGTCCCTAGTGAAGCAACGTGGCTTGTCGAGCATGTCATCCCAGGCTGACAGACACTGGATCCCCTTTGAATGGCACCAAAATTTTAGCCAATTGTTAAAATCGATCATTGTGTCTTTGTACTGTGGCATCATTCTAGGTGAGGGTAAAATGCTGCTCAAGGTCAGGGTCATACCAGCCTGGGCTACATGATCAGAGAGCTCCTCTATGTCTCTTTTCATGTAGTCCAGGGAGGTACGTCTCAGGTCATTCACACCAGCATGTACAATGACTGAGTCATATTTGTATTTGCTTTGGCGTGACCTGAGTGCTTGCGTTATGTGGCAGATCCTAGCACCAAACAGGCAGCTCACCTTGACCTTCTCTTTATTCAGCCTGGTGAGCGGGATGTCAGTGTGTCTGACAATAGAGTCACCTATTACAAGAGTATCAGGTGCGTTATTCAGCCTTAAGGGCTGTGGCTGCTTGGCACACTGACTTTGTGGGCCGTGTGTTGTGCGTGTTTTGTTTTGAGGTAGCGTTTGCTTGGATGTCTGCTTTGGAGGTCTCTGTTGCTTAGGTAAGATTTTTATTTAGAGCCCCCGAGTATGTTTTTGTGTATTTGTGTGTTTAAATAGTTGCATCTCTCACATATATTTGAACCTGTTTGGAGGAGGAGAGGGTTGGATTGAAGACTTCGGTTCTGAAACTCAAATGCGAATATTTCAGTAGTCAGCCGACCGGCACTTGCGAAATGCTTGGGCTTCGGGCACCGAGCGGCAAGAAAGACTAAAGAAAATGGCGTCGGCTGCATGTTTTATACCTCTGATGTCATGGAAGAGAAGACAGCAACCGACGCAGGACCCAAGACTTTGGAATTCAGGCCGACTGAGGGCAAACTGCCAGCAGATTACCCAAATATGACTGCAACAGTGAAACATGAAGAACATCCACTAGAAAATGTTTAACACAGCAGGAAAACAGCAGTGAGACGCTAAAAAGACATTTTAAAAACAGCAAAAAGAAAATCAGCAAGGAGATGCACTGTTTTAAAACAGCTAAGAAGACAGTTATTTAACACTACTTGGCGGGAAAACCAGAACAAGCAGAACAGATAGCTTTGCTACAGGAAAACATGCCAACAAATAGTTAAAACAGTTAAGAGCTTTGCAAACAGTGAAACAGCAATAAAATTTGGATTTAACAAGCACAGTAAAGCATATAATAGTACAACAGTGTAGTTTAGTACACAGTATATAAATCACAGTATAAATTGTGGCAGGTAATAAGTGCGGTAAATAGTACAAGCAAGAAACAGGCAACTTACAGTTTTTGGGCCGCTCAGAAGCCTCTAGTCATTTGGTATCTCAGCTCAGAGTTGTGGCTGACCCCAGTTCAGCTTGGTACAAACACCCAGACAAACCTCCTTAAAACAGTAGCAGAAGCAGAGGCACAAATCTGCACAATCATACACATCCAGCATTTCTCAAGTATTTAAACATGCCTTAAGTAAATAATAGAAGTGAGACAGGTACTACCATCAGGGGGAAAGAGTGACAGCTAGGTCTCTCAATCTGTCTATACACAAAAGCATAAGCTTACACATTGGTATGCAAAAGCTCTTAACTTCAGACTCCTATGTGGAATGAAAAATGACTGAAGCTCTGGAAAATTTCCAAAGAAAAATCTAACTTCTCCTGTGTAAGGAAAGCCTTTTGCTGAGATGTGCCTAGAAGACAGTCCAGAAACTAAATTTGATGTGATGAACTCGAGGATTTTTGTATATTTATCTGGAATCCTGCATTGGCAAGAAAGGATGTAACCAATGTTAGAGTTGTGACATTTGGGATCTGCAAAGATAAGCAACTAGTCTAAATACAGACACATATGAATGCCCTGCAGTCTGCAATGAACTATTACTGGAAATAAGCACTTTGAAAATCACCCTTAAGGCTGCTGATAACCCAAAGGGCAATGCAGATAACTGACAAGAAATCTCACATTCTTTGTATCCAAGTCGCATTAAGCTTCTGGCTATAGGAATGTAATACGCATCCATTAGGTTTAATTTCACCAGGATATTCAAAGGGAGGAATGGGAAGCGAGTTTGAAGAGCCAGCATTCTAAATTTTGGTACTTTCTCATACAGACTGAAAAAGGATAGAACTGGTCTCCAAGAAAGTTTTTCTGTGGTACCAGAAACATTTTGGAATACAATTCTTTGCACCTTTGATCTAAAGGCACTGGTTCTAGGACTCGAGTAAGTGCTTAACCTGACAGAAAAAAAAACGTCTTGGAGAATGGAAAAAAATCCCCCCGAAAGGAGGCATTTGCAAACAGTGCCAACTGCAAACCTCATGAATCACTTTTACCAGAAAAGAGTGAGAACCTGTTGCCAAAGGGGAATGTAAAGAGTATCTTGGACAGATTTCAAGACCGGGGCAGGACAGGAGAGTATGGGGGATAGATTGCTGGCAAAGTAAATCGGAAGTATTTTCTCCTGACTTTGAGCAGAGTTGGAATCTTTTCCCCATCTGATATTCCAAACTGTACACCTTTTGCAACTCGGTTTGCTCTGTGCTACATTTATATATTTGCTTTATTACTTATATATTTGCTGTATTTTTTCTGTTGTCTGCACTATTTTTTTCCCGCCCTCCCAAGTGTTCTTGTAGTCTTAAACTCGGTGGCTTTGTATTTGCCCACCCCTGCTGTAAATCTGATCTTGATCACTGCTCCCAGTCCAATCTCATTTGATTACTCAACATAGTGCAGGGAGATTGAGCAGGAATACCCCAAAAATTGTACACTTTTGCTTTTACTGTAATTGGTAATTGTGTTCTTCATACTTTACCTTATTTTTGCTGTATGCTCTTCTACTGCATTTAATAAATACTGCTCATTAGTAACCAAATTAAAATGTATCCGTTATTCTAATTATATGCCGCGGTGGTACGGCGGTAGCGTTGTTACCTTACAGCAAGAGGTTCTCCCGTTCGATTCTCGGCTTGGGACGGCCTTCTGTGTGGAGTTTGCATGTCCTCCCCACGGTTGGGTAGCATTCGAAAGACATGCATGTGTAAATGGGCGTGCCTTCCTTGAAGGTTGGGCATCGAGCTGGCACCTCAGCATTTCGTAATAATCTACTGCCAATCATTAGCGGACCCGAGTTCCACTGTGGCGACCCCTTATCAGGAAAAAGCCGAAAGACAACCAACAGCAACATTATAACCATTTTAAGCTTTAGTCTTAGCACTTGTGTTTCAAGCAAGTTAAGGTTCTTGTGGTCTACACTCTTGTGGACAAACCCTTAGCAAAACCTTCTCTCCATAAAGACCTGCGTACCATTGCTATAATCACCTTGTGTTCAGACTGCGTGTGCTTCTCAAACAAGATAGTACATTTTTTGGCACTTTAACGATTTAGAGCTCTGCACGGTCTTAATATTTGCTTGACTGATTAATACATTTACTGGCATTGCTTTCTGATACTCTAAGTGCCTCCATTTTGATTTTTTCCCATTTCATTGCTTTCTGCACTTGTTTTTAGTTTTCTTTAATTGCTTTAATATTGCTACACACTCAAGTGTGCTAGCTTGCACTGCATTTGAATTGTTTTTACTGCTGTTTTAGCTGCTTTTCTGTATATATATATATATATATATATATATTTATATATATATATATATATATATAAAAGGTTCTAAGCTGGTTTCCCACCTTTCCTATAACTAGTAAACTCCAGATACAGATTTGCTGTATCCAGGACTGTTTGTAATCTTTTGAGCCCCCCTCCCAAGCCTTTCTGTGTTGGAGGGAAGCCTTCTAGCTTATCAGTGGGAGTGGTAGGCAGCACTAGGTAGCCTATCTACCACAAGAGAAGTGGTTTCTGGCCTAGAAACTGTAGGTCATTGGTCGTTTGGGCAGCTTTTCCGTCTCTTTCAACTTTCTGGTTTAAAAGCCCACATTTGTGCTCATTTCCTGACTTTCCTACAACTAGTGTAGTCCAGATACAGATTTGCTGCATCCAGGACTGTTTGTAAGCTTGAGCCCCCCAAGCCTTTCTGTGTTGGAAGGAAGCCTTTTAGCATCAGTGGGAGTGGTAAGTACTGGATAGCCTATCCACAAGAGGAGTGGTTTCTGGCCCAGAAATTGAAGTTTATTGGCAGTTTGGGCAGTTTTTCCATCCCTTTCAACTTTCTGGTTTAAAAGCCCAAGTCTGCGCTCGTTTAAGCTCCGTGCAGCGGCGCCGAGCTGAGGTAAACTATTACTGGTGCCAGAAAGTCTGCTCTTCAGTTTTTCCCTTGGATCTTGCTAGTTCTCGCTCTCTTGCACTTCAAATAGCTTAATCATTTTGCACTTAAACAGGTTTTTGTAGCAATTATTGTAACACAACCAAGTGCCATCAGCACTAGTCATTCTTCACGGAAATAGCTCCAGTACTTAGTAGTTAAGATCACCCCCCCTGGCATGATTAAAGGGCAGTTCCCTGTGCTTTTTCTTATTAACCTGGTGCACTTGGGCATTTTGAGGCAGTGTAGCAACTGCCTCATGTACACAGACAACCCTCTCCTCTTACCTCCCAACACTCAGACTTGTGAGAGATGCACTTATCACCAAATTGGAAGCTATGCACTCTTAAGCAAAGACTGGACTAGCTGGTCAAGAGCAGGTGGTCAATACCTGCAACACACCACGTGGAACACTTGAAAACACACCATCACAGCTCTCACATAAAACAAACCGCACACTCACCTTCGTGGAGGCTCGCAACAGAAATTTACCCAAACAGCAGAGACCTCAGACAGAAACGCACTCTACCACCACAAAGCACAAATCACAGGACACACAGCTCACCTCCACAGTGTGAGCCTTAACCTAAGCCCCTAAGGCTAAACACCTTGCCCAATACACTAATCATACGTGACTCAATAGTGAGGCACACAGATGTCCCACTCACTAGGTTGAATAAGGAGAAGGTAACAATCAGCCATCTATCAGGTGCCAGAATCAGACGCAACACATGCACTCAGGTCACTCCACAACAAGTACAAGTATGACACACAGAGGACAGATGCTGAAGACCTAGAAATTTTCCTTGCGTGGAGCCTTTGTGGTCTCTCCAACTGCTGCAGGTGCTTGGAAAGGTGCATACCAAAAGGGGCATTGTACTCAATTATTGGCCTGATGGGAGAAGAGTACAGGGAGGTATAACTTTTTTCTGGAGGCAATGCCTTTACTTATGACATGAGCAATATAGAATGTCCTTCTTACCACTGTGGAGACATGGTGGTCAAAGGTGAGATTGCTGTCAACCTGTGTGCCCAGATCTCACACCACTGAGTGCGTACTTAAGGTGTTATTATTGATGTGGCATTTGGCAGGAACATCATCACCCTTACTGAAAGGGATGACAACACATTTTTTTTTGCATCGAATTTAAGGCCATGACTTTGGCACCAATCACTGTTTGTGTAATATCCTCTTGTAGGATACTCTATGACTACTCCCAGTTTGCAGTAGTCAGCAAATTTTCAGCCACAGACCTTTAGTTTTTGCTTGTACTTCAGAGAAATAGATTCTCAACAGTAGAGATCCCAGGACTGTTCCCTGTGGAACACCACTAGTTACAAGGCTGCTGTTGGAGGTAGAACCCATATAGTCAAAATAGGGGAATCCATCAATGACCCAGTTAGTGACCCATTTAAAAAAAGAGATAAGGGTTTATACCTAGCCGGTGAGTTTGTCAATGATGCCGAGTGGGAGATAGTGTCAAATGCCTCAGCTTGCCTAAGACTAAGTAGGTGTATGCACATATTTACCCTTTTCCAGGGCCTTTGACAGTCTTGAAGTCCACCAGGTTTAACAGGCATGATCTCTCTCTGACAAATCCAAACAGAGTAGGGTCAAGTGTTTGGAGATTACCTACATCTTTGTTGACAATGTCCATGATGATTCGCTCCATGGCCTGGCAGAGAAGGCTCGTCAGGCTAATAGGTCTATAGCTCCCAGGGTTAGTGGAAAAAAGTACAGTTTTGTACCTACCATAAATGTAGATGTTCGAGGATCCACATTGCTGCAGTCCTAACCATTGGGTAGTCCGCTGTCCAGTCGGCCCGAATACCAAAGTATATGGCTGACGTCGGTCAAGGCGCATTAGACTGATGTCAGGACGTCAGGGTACTAATGCGCATGACCGACGTCATATCCTCAGTCTTTTCTTGCCCCAGATGTCAGAAGACCCTAAAAAAGACAAGGCCCAAACCAAAACACCAAAAAGCCCTGCACCAAACATATATACAATATATACAATAATATATATTAACTCACACCACCACCCCTAAACAAAGAGGGAAGGAGGGAGGATAAATTGGACTGCAGCAATGTCGATCCTCGAACATCTACATTTATGGTAGGTACAAAACTGTACTATGTTCTTCATTCCACATTGCTGCAGTCCTAACATTGGGTAGAATCCCAAAGCAGAGGTAAGGGAGGCTGGCAAATCATAAGGAAGCAGGAGCTGTCAACATGCCTTGCAAAATAGCTGTGGCAAAACCAGCCCTAGATTTAGAGTAGAGAGGAAGGTGGTAATGCTTAGAGAAAGTATGCACTGAACTCCAAGTAGCTGCCTCCAAAATATCCTTAGTTGCCACCCCCCTTAGAAATGCTGTTGAAGTGGCAGTAGCCCTAGTGGAATGAGGTCTAATCCCAGCTGGAATTTCCTTGCCATGATGGGAATAACAAAATGAAATGCAAAACCCAATCCACTTAGAAATAGTTTGCTTAGACACAGGCTTGCCCTGAGAACTCAAAGCAAAAGAAACAAACAACTGCTGAGACTGCCTGAAATCCTTAGTCCTGCTTAAATAATAACGTTAACTGCCTATGTACATCTAAAGTGTGTAAAATCTTTTCCCCCTTATTTTGGGGATCTGCATAGAAAGTAGGCAAATGAATAGTTTGGTTTAAAGCCACACTAGAAACCACCTTAGGCATAAAGGAAGGATTAGTACGTAATGATACCCTATCCTTATGGAAAATCAAAAAGGGCTCTACTGCCATAAGGGCCTGCAACTCAGAAACCCTTCTTGCAGAAGTAATAGCCAACAAAAAAGCAGTCTTCCATGACAAGTATTTCAATTCAGCAGTAGCCGCAGGCTCAAAAGGTTGTAGAGTAAGTTTCTCCAACACAAAATTGAGATCCCAAGCAGGAGTAGGAGCTCTACGTGGGGGTCTTATATTCTTTGCCCCTCTAAGAAATTGCTTGAACAAAGGATGCGAAAACAATGGTGGGTCACAATCATAGTGAGCTGAAATTGCTGCAGCATGAATCTTGATGGAACAGAAAGACAAACCTTTGTCCAGTAACTCAGTAAGATATTGAAGAGCCACACTCAAATTTGGCTCAGTAATCTCCAAATTGTTTGCTGCACTCCAAAACAAAAATCTCTTCCATTTTTCTCCGTACACTTTCCTTGTACTAGGTCTTCTGGCTTCCATAATCACATTTAAAACTTGCTGAGGAAGCTGAGACCTGCTGTCTTTCAAAACAGAATATGCCAGGCTGTTAGATGTAGAGAATGAAGCTTGACATTGAGCAGATGACCGTCCCTCTGAGACAACAGGTGTGGAATCAAGGGTAAAGGCCATGGAGGCTTCCTTACCAGACTCCTCAGTAATGGGTACCAGTACTGCCGAGGCCAATCTGGAGCTATTAAAATCATCCTTGGCTTGTCTTGTCTGACCTTTAGAAGCACCTTTGGAAGAAGAGGCAGAGGTGGAAAGGCATACACATGAAGATTTTTCCAACTGAAAGAAAGAGCATCCACTTTCCAAGCTGTGTGATGAAATCCTTTAGGTGCAAAACTTTGGCAGCTGGTGGTTTAGTGGAGAAGCGAACAGATCTATGTCTGGAGTTCCCCATGACACTGTCAATGTTTGAAATACATGAAGATCCAGTTTCCACTCGTGGGGATCCATGATTTGTCTGCTTAATACATCTGCTAAGGAGTTCTGTGCTCCGGCAGAAACCTTGCCTGAAGAGTTAGTTGCAGACTGAGCGCAGTCTCCCATAAAATCATTGCTTGTCTGCACAATGGGTAAGAATGTGTTCCACCTTGTTTGTTGATGTACCACATGACAGTTGTGTTGTCTGTTAGAATCAACACCTGCCCTGGAAGAAGTAACTCCTTGAAAGCAATTAATGCAAACTGAACTGCTAACATCTCTTTCATGTTGATATGTAGATGCTGTAGTCTGGCAGGCCACTTGTCTTGTATCCACTTTCCATTTAGATGAGCTCCCCAAGCAACATCTGAGGCATCTGTCGTTAGAATCTGACTCGCCTCTGGCGGGTCACAGAGAGTCCCTTGTTTAGGTGACATTCCTGAGCCCACCACAAAAATTCCTTTTGAATGCAAGGTATTATTTGAATGACAGTGTCCAAATCCTGGCAGTGCTGTGTCCACAGATTTTGAGATACCATTGTAGCTTCCTCATATGCAGTTTGGCATTGGGAAGCACCAGAATACAAGATGCCATGAACCCTAAGGCTTGAAGGACTGTCCTTGCAGTCAGCCCGGACTGAAGAGATAGATGATGGAAGTAACTGGAAAGATTCTTTTGTTTGTCCGGGGTTAAAAGGCCATCTGGGCTGCTGTATTCAGTCTCACACCCAGAAAGCACATGTCTTGAGAGGGTACTAGACTGGACTTTATTTCGTTCACAGAATACCCTAGGCATCTTAGCACTGCTATGACATATTCCAGATGCTGTAGAAGATCTTCTTTTCTTGAGCCAGAATCAGGCAGTCGTCCAAGTAAGGATAGATTTGGATTCCTTTTAGCCTGAAGTAAGCTATCACTGGAGCCAGAACCTTTGTGAATACTCTGGGCGCAGTAGATAAGCCAAAGGGCAATGCAGAGAACTGATAATGAGAATTTCCAGCTCGAAAGCAGATACTTCCTGCATCTTAGTCTTATTGGCACATGAAGGTAAGCTTCCTTGAGATCTAAAGTTACCATCCAGTGATCTTTGCCCAGCAGAGGTAAAAGCTGTTGTAACGTCAACATTTTGAACTTGGGAATGTCCAGATAAGTGTTGAGGATAGATAAATCCAAAATTGGTCTCCACGTGTTCCCCTTCTTTGGTACTAGGAACAGGCGAGAATAAAATCCTAGGCCCCTTTCTGGTACAGGAACTGGCTGAATGGCCCCTATTTGGAGTAACAAAGAAATTTGCTTGTGAGCCTCTTTCCTTTGTGGAGGAGGAACGTCTGGCATGCCTTTGAAAGGGGGCAAGGTATGGAAATAAAACCTGTAACCGTGGTGAATGATATCCAAAACCCATCTGTCTTGAGTAATTAAATCCCAATTTTCTTTGAAAAGAGACAGTCTTCCTCCCAAAGGAGCTGCCAGTTGAGAATGCTCTGGCAGCTGAAAAGGCAGGTCATTGGGTCTGTTTATGAAAGGACTGACCCCTGCCCTCACCAGAAGTCTGAGCAGGAGAACTCCCTGTTCTAGGCCTAAAAGAACCTTGAGCTCTGCCCCTACCACGTCTAGACCTACCCCTAGACTGGGAATCATACGCAGGATATGTCCATCCCTTAGTAGGCCAATTTCTGCTAAACTTTGGAGGCTGCACCTGCAAAAAATCTTTGACAGTCTGCATAGATTTAGCCTTGTCCTCCATTTTCTTTAAAACTGCTTCCACAGGCGAACCAAACAACACATCAGACTGTAAAGGAGCATCCAAAATCCTTGTTTTAACATGCTCAGCTAAATTCTGATCCCTCAACCAAGCGTGCCTCGAAGAACAGAACCAGTGGCAGCCACCCTCGAGGAGGCCTGCACAGCATCAAAACCACATTGCAAAGAATGCTTACCCACTTGTTCAGACACATGAACTAAATCTAGCAACTCTTTACACTCAATACCTTCCGCCAGAGCATCCACCTTAGATTTCAATTGTGAAAGGAGATAATTCTGATATTTTAGCATGTGAAACTGACAATTCAACGCCCTCATGGCTAAAGTGGAAGAAGTATACACTTTCTTACCCCATCTATCCAAAGCCCTTGCCTCTTTATCAGAAGGAACAGGATTTTTAACAACAGAGGCCTTAACACCTTTAGGCCCCTGAGAAACAATTTCTGGGTCTGCCCTAGGACTCTTAAAAGATACTTATGAGCTTCAGGCACCCTATAGTACCTATCAGGTTTAACAGGGGCAGGAGGCAAAGAATCAGGATTCAGAAGCCTCTGCAAAAACATCTTCCACCACATTCAACACAGGAGGTATAGCTAAGGGCCTATGCTGGGGTAAAAACAAGAATTCCCTAAGCCTCTTCCTGGAATCAGAGAAATCTTGGCCTTCCCATTTAAAATGCTCCCTCATGGAATGCAGAGTCTCTGAAAATGAAAAATCCTCAGGAGGAGAAGCTGAAGGAGTGGAATCATCCACATCAGAATCAGAATAATGAGGAAACTCCTGCAAGTCTTCAGCCGAAGACTCAGAAGCCTCTGAACACTGTTCAAAACTCTCAAACTCAGACTCCACCCTAGGCCTCTTATCAGGAGGGGGCATAGAACCTCTAATCATAGTAATCAAATCCTCTGCCATTTTAAGCATATGTTTCTTAGGCACAGAACCTGAAGTGCTAGGAGAAGCCCCCACTGAAGCTAAACTTGGCCTACCTCTCAAGGAAGTCTTGGAAACAGAAGGAGAGGCTCTAACTGCCTTAGGAAGAGAGGGAAGAACAGCTACCTGAGAAATCCCATCAGCCTGGCCTACCTCCTGAGAGGGCACATCCTGTAACAGTAAAGTCTCTGCCTGAGACTCCACAGAAACTCCTGGCAAAACCTCTGGCTCCACTGAGCCTTCTAAAGAACCGTCGTTCGGGACTGCGGTTCTTCAACCCTAGGCTTTGCTGCTTTGTCCTTGCGCTTTTTGGGCGGGCGCCGGAGCATCCGGCGGCATTTTATAATTACAACGCTTCCCAAACACTAACCTGGCACAGTCTAACCTTCTCTTAATAGTGCGTTTGTTAAATCTAGCACAAGAGCGGCATCCAACAACGTCGTGCTCAGGCCCTAAACAAGGTATACACAAAGTATGGTAATCCCTATGAGGTATCTGTTTCCCACAAGAAATACAGTTATTCACTTTTCTGACATCCGGTTAAATACTGAGGCAAGAAAAAACCAAAATGTTCCCCAACGGGGTACTTAGCCAACTTTGATTCGGTCTGAAACTCCGACTTCAGAAAATTTCAGAACGCCAACCTGCACTCGCAAAACTGCTTCTGCATCGGACCATGCGGCAAAAAAGACTGAGGATATGACGTCGGTCATGCGCATTAGTACCCTGACGTCCTGACATCAGTCTAATGCGCCTTGACCGACGTCAGCCATATACTTTGGTATTCGGGCCGACTGGACAGCGGACTACCCAATGGTTAGGACTGCAGCAATGTGGAATGAAGAACATCCACCTTTGTGCAAGGGAATAATGGTGGCCATTCTCCAGTCAGCTGGGAAGAAGCTGGTGCTTACAGTGACTAAAAAGAAAACCCAATGACGTTGCTAATTCTTGTTGGAGCCCATGTAGGACGCATCCTGGGATGTATCCGAGTCCACAGATGCTGTGTTCCTGGCCTTAGAGAGGGTAACAACCTGCTCTTTAGAGATACAAGATAAGGGACAGGTGGCAGGGATGTAAGGCAGTCAAGTCCCTGAATCACCTTTTGCCCTCCGAACAACTTCAACTTGTGGCAGACCATACTAAAGTGATGTGGTACATAAGCAATGGTAAATCGTACCTCACCCCCTATGCAGAATAACCATGCAAGCACAGGACACGAATTTACAGCACAATCTCACTCTCAAGCCTTCCTACATTCCAACAAACCAAAACACTTTGGCAGACAAGTTGAGCAGGGCAAAGGCAGAACCTCACAAATAGAAACTAGATCAGGCGAGCTTCCAAGCTTTGATTCATCTGCATGGAGTTCATGAAGTAGACTGTTTTGTCTCCTCTCTGAATAAATCAGTTGGCAACATTCTGTTCCAGGTCTCCATACAAGAAAGCCTGGAAGACAAATGCCTTTTTTTTATCCCTTCTTTTCCTTGGACAAGAACGTTCCCCATACACTTTTCCACCCTTTCTGTAGGTATGCAGAATACTTCTGAGGATTCAGAAAGAATCCTCCTCCCCCCACAAGAACACTGTGGCATCTCCCTTCTGGCCTAGGCAACAGTGGTTCTCCCCTCTTTTGGAATTGACAATTACCACAAGCATTCTCAAAGCCTGACCTACTCATAAACAGGAGTGTTTGATGCATTCTGAGCCCAAACAACTTCAAATGACTGCCTGAATGATAGGATCTTAAAACTGTTTAAGCACCTGTTCACTGACAACATACAACAGGTACTAATGGCAGCAAGAAAATCGGCTGCTAGAAAAAGTCCACATTAGCAAATGGATTAGGTTTTTTAGTTGCTGCCATCAACATAACCAGCACCCATTCAGGGCTAGTGTTTTCTGTGACAGTTACTTTCCGATGGTCTTACTCCTCTGTCAAGTTTCACTTATTTACCCATTTCAGCTACTTGCCTATGGATACCACTGCTTTCAATGTATTTCCATGTCAAAAAGTTTTTGAAAGGGTTATTGCACAAGAGACCTCCACGAAAGCGGTTTACTCCACCTTGCAATTTTAATTTTGTGTTAGAGAAGCTAACACTTGGTCCATTCGAATGAGCTCATCTGGCTGATTTGAGGTTCTCAACATGCAAAATAGTTTTACTAGTTGCTTTGACCTCTGCAAGAAGAGTATCCAAGTTGCAAGCTTTTATGGTGGGTCAGTGTCAAACTTTTCAAACATACAAGGTTTCCTTGAGAACAAATCCTTCTTTTATGTCTAAAGTGGTATCAGAGTTTTCCTTAAGCTGAACTAACCATCTCACTCCGTTCCTTCCAGAATCCCAAAATGAGAGAGAAAAGATAAACACCTTCGATGTACACAGACAATTCAGGTACTATCCAGACAGAGCAAAATCTTTCAGAACATCGAATCAACTGTTCATTTCTTGTAAAGGTAAAATGCCCTGCTCAACTTGTCTCCAAATGACACTGGTTATTACATTTTATTCCCACCACAACAAAACTATTCCAGACAGGGTCAGGCATACTCAACCAGGACCTTGATTTCAACTATGGCTTTTTGGAGAACTTGGCTCTAGACGTATTCTAGAAGCAGCAGTTTGGCCCTCTATACTACTTTTACAAAGCACTACAAGCTAGATTCCATCTCCAGGTCTAAATCCGACTTTCCTAGGACCATTCTCCAGGAGCTCCTGGATCACTCTCCTTACACCTAACAGCTGTTTTAAGTTATGGTAATTTATCCAAATAGCTTACACTACTGCAACAGTGTTTATTCAAACATCTACTGTTACGGCAAATTTACTTGCACAACTGTACTTTCTGCTGTATTCACCACTTTAAACAAGTCCGTTTATTGGGTGTTTACTTATACAACTGTACAAGTCATGCCTAAGCATTAATATTAAATGTTTTATTCAGAGAGAATTAATCTATCCTTATTACAAAGGGCATACGGTTAAGCTTCTCAATGGCTCTCCATATCAAAGCTTGGTACTAAACGTATGAATGATGTGAACAAGGAAATGATTTGTGTACCTACCAATACAGCACTTAGCACAATCTCCATCTGCCTGATTTTCAATATATGATTAACAAAAACTGAAGGTAATGCTCCACAATGCTAGAAGTCTAAATCTCAGAATGCACTCACTTAAGGCACTCCTTAAAATGGAGAACATCGATATCTGTGCAGTGACTGAGACCTGGTTCAAGGCTCCAGAGAGCACTACCAGGCTACAACTCATACTACACTTTTTGGCCATGTAACCTGGACCGAAACACCAAAGGTGGAGGCGTGTCAATATTCATTAAGGATATCCACACCTCCAGGCTAGTTGCTCAGCATAATGCATCCGAGGTTATCCAAGTGCAACTAACTCTGGGCAAAACTGCAATCCAAATTGTAGCTTGCTACAGATCCCCCACCATGCCCTAGGATTCCCACTCCTCTTTTCTTGATGTACTGGAAAATATTAGGGTTCAACCAAACACCCTAATAATGGGCGACTTCAACTACCCCACCATTAACTGGGAAAACTACTAGTGTACCATCTCCTTAGCTCAACACTTTCTGAAATTCATAAACTCCAATGCCCTAGATCAACTTATCCACACCACCACCAGGGGCAACAATATCCTAGACCTAGTCATTACCAACATGAGTGACCGGTGTTCCACACCTGAAGTCAACTTCTCGTTGGTCCAATTCGACCATAAGCTTATCACCCTTGATATCCACATCCCGCTCCCACCCCCCGTTAAGGAAACCCCAGTAAAAAATTTCTCCAAAGCCAAATTCATGCTTAAGACAGAAATGGGGAACTTCATGACACCCATGCAGATGGACAATACAGTTACAACTGCTGAATCCTACACAAATGCACTCTAAGTACTTACACGAGTGCATGGATCGTGCTATCCCAAACAGAACCAAGTTGCTATTGTCCAAAAAAAGGAAGCCAATCTGGTGGTCCCCTGCCATAAACAAACTGTACAACAGAGGGAAGAAACTGTTGCAAGAGAGAGTAAAATCCCATGAGTGGAGGAGCTCCCTGGTCAGCCTCAGTAAGAAGCTGAGATCCCTTATAAGATCCTCCAAAGCTAGCTACGAAAACAAAATCGCCACTAAATCCGAGGACATCCACAAAGCATTCTATAGCTATGTCAAGAATCTAGATGGCAACACCCAGATCTGCTCTGAGTTACAGCACAAAGGCATGGAAATTACAGAACCGACTGATATTGCCAACATCCTGGCAGATCGGTTCAATGCTAACTTTACCCCCTCTCACCCCCTAATGGGCCCATATCTATACAGGAAGAATGCAGAGACATTGTAATCACAACTACGCAGGTAAAAGCTGCACTCTCTAAAGCCAAAAACACAGCATCCATGGGACCAGACAACATCCCAGGCTGCATTTTACATGAACTGGCTCCCCAATTAAGCACCATGTTCAATAATAGCCTCGCATCAGGCTTTGTTCCCTCTGAATGGCGCACAGCAACAGTTATCCTACTCCACAAAGGGGGAGCCACCATTGATCCCGGGAACTATCGACCTATTAGCCTGACGAGCCTGGTCTGCAAGGCCATGGAACGCTTCACTATGGAACTCCTAAACAAAAGACATTGGTAACCTCCAAACTCTGGATCCCACCCAGTTCGGGTTTGTGAAAGGCAGATCATGCCTCCTGAACCTGATCGACTTCGTTGAGGTAGTCACCAAAGCCGTGGATGAGGGTAAGGTGGTTCACACAACCTATCTTGACCTCGCCAAGGCTTTCGACACCATCCCCCATTCTGGAATTATAGCTAAAATGACTAAACTAGGTATAAATCCCTATGTCATAAGATGGGTTGCCAACTGGCGCACTGACAGAACCCACACTGTAAAAGTTGCAGACTCCAAATTTGACCTCAAGGCAGTGATAAGTGGAGTGCCACAGGGCTCCATCCTGGGACCTCTCCGGTTTGGTATCTACTTCTCTGAACTACAGGCCAACACAGAAGGCCTCTGGCTGATTAAGTTCGCAGATGACTGCAAACTAGGAACCATAGTCAAGTCCCCAAATGATGTTGACATCCTACAGAAGGGCCTCATTGAGACAGATGCCTGGTGTCAGAGCCATGGCCTCAAGCTCAATGCCAAAAAGTGCTGTGTCATCCCCTTTGGTAAAAACTCTGTACCCATGAACTACCACATAGGCAGCAATCTACTTACACCGAATGCGTGATGAGACCTTGGGACCCAAGTGGACAGTAGTCTCTCCTTTGATAGTCATCGCCACAGTAGTCAGAAGTCCTTCTACGTGGCACACCTCATCATAAAAGGGATTTTATCCAGGAAAAAAAAAAAAAAAAAAGGTCATTGTTCTCCTCTATTTGTCACTCAGACCCATTATAGAGTACAACGCCCCTTTTGGAATGTACCTCACAAGACATCTGCAGCAGCTGGAAAGGCCACAGAAGTACCTCACAAAGAGGATTACTGGCCTCAAACAAATGCCCTACACTGACTATCTTAAAAAACTCCAGCTTTACTCCGTAGCATATCGCTTACTCAGAGGTGAGCTCTGCCTAACATATAAACCTATGTCAAACCCAGAGCTGTTGGACATGCTACACCTAAAGAAATCCCAGTCCCTCCAAGCTACACGCTCTAGGGACCTAATCCTTGTCACCACAATAAACAGGACACGCTGGATGGATAGATTCCTGCCCCAGAGGCTTCCTATACTCCGGAACAAGCTACCCATCTATGTCAAGCAAAGCTCTTCATTAGCACTCCAAGAAAAATCTTGATGAGTGGATGGGAACTAGGAAATACACCCCGGGGATCACTTGTGTGTGTCTGCTGGACAGTGGCACAGGAAAATAACTTTTTTTGGGTGGCATAAGCTATGGTACCTTGCTGGCTAGGCTTACGTAGGCCTTTGGGCCAATAGCCTAGTACCTACCTATGAATGAAAAAGTGGACTTAAAGATGTACAAATTCACAATGTCTGTTTCACCATACAAGAACATTACTTTGTAACTGTAGGGAAACTCAAAGGGTATATCTAAGGGAACAAATGTTACATCCTTGGCTTGTGCGCTTCAACAATTCCCTTATGCAAGACTGAACAAAACACAGGCAAAAAGTTCAAAACACACACAAGGCTGAATTACCTAAACATCGAACCTGCGAAAGAGTGAAAAAAGGGAAAAAAAAGTTCCTTTGCTGACTTTACACTAAACTGCCCCATAATACTAGCCTCCAATTAACCTAGATAGTGGCAGTGTTGTAGAAATGTTTTTTTTTTTCCAAGGTACAGTGTGGGGTTAGGGTTAGCATGCATTACTGAGGTGATGTGGGGGGGGGGTAAAGCCTCCCCACCTTAGTAATGCAGGTTAACCCTAACCCATACCTTAAACCCTTCCCATAACACGGTCACTAAACAAGAAGCACACACACTACAAACATTAAAATCTAATCCCAACTCTAAAATACACATACACACACTCCCAATCCACACTCACTTGTTTTGAGGAAACTGCACTCAGATATTGGATGTTCAACGACCTCAACCACCCCTAGTGTTTGCTGACCAAAAAAAAGTTTGACAAAACGTAGGGGAACCACTTCAACAGATCAGTACTATACACAGCCACTCTCTCAACATTTATGCAACACTTATGTCATTCTTTCAAATTCTCCCCTCTTAGATCACAATTCCCTGGCCCTCAGGTACTCCCAGTTTAGAAGAGACCCACTATTTGGGGTGGGTACCGTCAGACACTACAAAATTACTATAGGTCATCTTTCAAAAACATGGTCTAGATCTTGACTGTAAATTCTAGTGAACCAATTTATCAACTGAAATGGAAAGGGAGATACCTAAAGCAATACAGTGCAAGCTCTTAAAGCTCTTCAAACTTATTCCTAGTTCCACAGCAAATTAAATTATCAATGTCTTTTTATCAAACTTCATATCTTTGTTCATGTAACAGTCCTCAAAATAAAAAAGGACAGCACATACGGACTAAACTTAGTAACTATAATTGTTTATCTGTACTGTAAAACGTACATTTGTCCATCAAATGAAAAAAATAGAACAGTCTCAATTCCATTATATACACAATCATGTAAAATTCAGATATGCCCCAACTGTATAACAGCACACAAACCTAACAGCACTGAAGAGGTTTAACAATTCATGTGGACAGAATCAAATATGAACTCCTCCTGCTAGGTCACTGAAATCTTAACTAAAGCAGATGTCACATAGCCCTTGGCTGAGAACAAAGATTTTTAGCCTACATGCTTACCGATACGACCGTACAGGGTTCTTGTGCTATTCAGGTACTTCATTTTGAGACTGTTAAGGTGTTCCCTTTCTATATAAAAAGCATGTCCTTAACTGAAGTTGTTTTGCATAACTGAAATTTTGGATTCCCCAATTACTTAAGTCACCAGAAGTATAATCTTAAACTTTACAGTCAAGGCAGCAGCTATTTTAAGCTGGATAAGTGGCACAAGTCTCAAAGATTCTTAATAAACTGATAACATTGTCAATTCTCCCCCTATGCACAGGTTAAGTCTCCTTATGTTAAAGGAATAACTAGTCTTCTATTGCCTAGAACGAAGAACCAATGTCTCTTAAAAATCAGACAGAAAACCTAAATGAAAGGGAGGCATCTTCATGCTTGTCCACCTGACATCAGTATTCGCCAACTACCCCATAGTGGGGTTTCGGGGGGGGGTGAAACATACTCACCTAGGGGGAACTAGCTCAGGCTCCCCCATCACTCAGAAAGCAATACAAAAAGGTATAAATGTACTCAGGAGGTATGGAAAATTTGTTTTCAGCAGGAGAGAAGGCCTTGGAAAGAAAACATGCTAGTGTATGAAAAGTGCAAAAAGGACCCGAGTCGGCATCAAAATGTAATCCCCAAGAGCATTCTCCCATACACATTCAAGTTATAAAATTTACCATGTGAATAATGTACACAGACCCAATATACTGTGGATTTGACCAGCAATAAACCGCTGCTGGCAAGAGTTGTAGAAACCAAAAGAATACCTGGTGGAAATTAAGATAATGTGTCATTTTATAAAAAGGTATGCGATATAAGAAATGCAAACAAATATTTCAATTATGTTTAGCATGAAACAACGAAATGAGATAACAGTGCATTTTTTTACATAGACGTCTATGAACATTTACACACTTGAGTGAGTTTGTGCAATTTATCCTGCACCAAATATCTTCCCTACACACGTGCTTTCACTTCCATACAAGAGAAAATTCTATCTGTGCATTTTTGCTGCCCTTCATGTACAAGAGTCACATATTTAACTTCTACCCATACTATCACAAGATAAGCAATAAGTATACCAGTTCAGTATATCCACTGAAGTGCAGCACTTCAGAAGTGCATCACGCCGCAGTGCAAGAAAGCATCAAGTGCTTAGTGCAGAGAAAATCCAATGGATTTACCACGTTTCAGCATCAAAATCCAAGCATGCAACTGGCTGGCTCACCTAACATTTAGGCAACAAAAAGTCATGAAAAGCCAAACATAACTAGAAATGCAAGTTTGATTTCCCCTAATCCTATGGATCATTGAAATCCCATTAACCACAGTGCAGCCAGTTACTTACATGAAGCCTGCCTCTAAGTTCTCGATCATTTCTCATTTTCACATAAATTCTCTCATCAAGGCTTAACCTGATAAGATCCAAAGGCTCTTCAACTGTGTTTGCAGTCTGCTGCTGGAAAATAAACACAAATAGATTACATTACAGATATAACAGCTGCTCCCTTAATTGTGCAAAAATTATTTACAACATATAGGGCACAGCAGTACAAGAAATAAGTGTACATCTTTAAGCAATCTGAAATCTCTAACTTGTCAGAATTTAAAGTGAACATCGACTGGTCTGGTACCCTGTACACACTGCAACATATGAAGATTCTGATGAAGTTGGTTGAACACAGTACACTTCCATCTCTTTTTAGGTCATCCTAAGCAATATAAAAAGTTACATGGTGTCAAAAGCAAAAATTTCATCTTGCATTTCAGAAATGTCTCAACTGCAGCTGCATGGAGTGAACCACAGCTGCACGCACGGTTAATACCGTGCTCTTCAGGAGCAATTTGACAGAGAACTTGCAACTGTTTATACAAATAGTCATTGTGCGTACAGTGAAGAATAATTGAAATCAGAACCCTAAAGGGTGAAATGTGCTTCATTTCTGCACATCAAAAGGGAAGAAGCCCTGAGGGGTATAAGTTTTGAAACGAAGGGAAAACAGATTACTAGGAAACTTTGCTTTCAAAGTTACTGACAGTAAAAGCATAACTGTTATATTCTTTACAATGGGAGAAGACCATACTTAATCTACAGATGCCTATGCTCCCATTTAAACAGCCGATCTCAAGCCTACAACTCAAGTGATAACATGATTCAAGTCTGGTAACTTTATCAGAAACGCAAATGATCAGACGAAACTGAAAGACTATGACCCACTATATGACTCCATGGTTGGAGGGAGTGAGAGTGAATGAATAAATATATGCAGCATTAGAAATTATCAGACAATAACAATGACTAAAGTGAAATGTGTGCAGACTAAATTACTTACCTCCTTAGCCAAGAGCTCACTGAAGAGTATGATTTTTGAATTGGAATCCTCACAAAAGGAGTAGAAAAATCTCTAGGAAGCCTAACACACATGCATCCGACAGTTTTCTGTAAGGTGCAACAGGCATGAAAAAAAGAAATGTCCTGCGAGTACTCACCTGCAGTGAAAAGATAAAAATCAATCACTCTGCTAAAGTGTGAGCAAAACTAAACGAAAAGTTCTCAGTTAAGGATAATTTTAGTTCATACACAGTCAAGAGCTGTTCATGTGACTGTGTTCAAAAAATGAAGAGCGCCAAGATGCAACCAGAAATCCAAACTACTTCAGAACATTCAAAGCACTGGACCTGAAAGGTAGTCATGCAAACTGCTTCATTATTCTATCTATCATAGTTCAGAAAAGGCATATTATATGAATTCTAAAATTCAATTCCAGGCAGCGGATGACAATTATCAAATGCTTGGCATGGTTAAAAAACTTCAGAGGCCAGACTTTCTTCTGTTGGTACATGCTTGATGCTTCCTTATTGCCTTACACAGGCAATAGCCAGAATACTATTTGCCAGTTTTCTATTAATGCTTAAAAAAACTTAAAAAAACAAATTTTAAACTAAAATGATTCCATCCTCAGGCCAAGGATTCCATCCTCAGGCCACTTTCTGATGCAATTATTTCACTAATTATCATACATCTTCCCTTTCAAACAAAATGGGATATGTGTTGTCCTATTCATTCTTACCAGGACGGGTTTGGATCACTCAGCCTTAGCTCGAGGTCTTCCACGAGCTCGTGGCTAAACCCTATCCCAGCATGCACTAGAACACTCACCAGATCTCGTTTGCTGCTAAACAAGATCGGGTGCTCATTCTACTGGCTCTGGCCAAGTATTCTCCATATATCAGTATTGTTGGACTTTGCATTTCTTTGTTATATTATTGATTTTGAAAGCTAATTTATTGTACAACTTAATTGTTTCCGCTGTGTTCTGCTGATTTTTCTGCGGGTCGTCCTCTTCCGATTAGGCCTTATTGGCCCTATATCCCAGCCTCTTTTAGCTCTCCCTCTATAGTCCATTTAAGTTAGAGGGCTATTCATTCTCTTCTTTTTCTCCTGTAAAAATTGTTAAGGTCCGTTCGTTAGAGTTAAAGAGCTGCCTCACCCTTAGCCCATTTAAGTTACAGGGCTACCGCTTCCTTTCTCTCTCACAGGCAAAGCCTGTTTAAGTTAGAGGGCTGTGCCCTCCCTTTCATCTTCTATATCCCCTTTTCGATAGTTAAAAAAAAAAAAAAACAGTAGAAGTGAACAACAAAAAGCCAAGTCTTTTCTCTAGCTTTCCTTGTTACTACTTTCCGTATATCTAAAGATTCCAAACCTTCTGGTTTCAAAAAAATGTGAGAAATGTGGACAGCAAAAGTCCCTAACTGACAAGACACACAATTTGCGTCTATTGCTTAGGAGATGTCCATTTAAATTACAGGGATCTCCTGGAGAAGAACAAATTGACAGACAGGTCTTGTAAAAACCCCGTGTTTATCAAAGTCTGACCAATCAACATCTTCAAAATCTGACAAGTCTGGAACAGATCTTCTGGTGCTCCATTGGAGCGGTCAAAAAAGATTGCCAAAGTCTCAACACCGGATCCTAAACCTATCAGATCCAAGAAATTCACAGCTACGGCACCATCAGTCTCAGTGCTGGCAGAGTTTGAGTTGCGGAGCCAGTCCCCTGTCTTGGAGCTGTTCTCCCTCACTCTAAGATCTCCTATTCTTCAACCTGCTAAGTCTCCAGCCTTCTTCACTCAGTCTTCCAGGAGCTTATCCGACGATGATGTGGATCGAGTGGTAGAGTGGCTTTTAAGGACACCGGCACTGGCCATGCTATTATCAGATCCAACCCAGAGGGCTTCGGATCCGACCACATCCTCCTCCTCTTCTGCTCAGAATCCTCCTCCGATATGACCTCGGACTTCAGAGTCAGAATATCCCAAGGTGTTACTAGTGAAACCATCAGACCGGAGACCTGTTGCAGGATCTTTGGATCAGACCACTGCTCCAATGTCCTTAGCTCCATCCGAGATCAGGTCCGGGGAGGTGAGTCAGATCGAACAGTTGTCAGATCAGACCGCCTATTGGGGCATTGGCTCGGGCAAGCTCTGCTCCTACCTCAGTCTCGGGGCCGTCATCCTCGATTCCGGGGGTCCATTAACTTCTTCGGATCCAGGAGATTTCCTAGAATCAGGGGCGGGGGGCTTTTGAGATGATGATGATGAGAGTACTCTCTCCACAGGCAGTTTCGCTGTCATCTCCGGACGTTCTTCCCCCAAAAGCACCGATGTCTGCCTCTATACCCTTGCATCCACAGGGATGCAGAGATCCTAGGTCTCAGGATGCCCCACAGGGTGCCTCCCCACTCTTCTGAAACCTCTCCAGAGTACCCCTCTGAAGTCCCTCATTAGAGGCTATGCAAGAGGAAGTATTTTAGACTGCCCAGGAGTCCATCACTTCAGATACAGACCTCGATGAAGCTGAGGGGTCCCCCCATGGTCGCCTTCTGATGATTTCTCCTTGGAAACATCTTAGAAATACTTAAGCAGTGAGGCAGCTGAAGTCCACCAACCCTTCAGCAGAGTCTGTGTACCTGAAGGTCTTTGGATCTCACCTTTCCTCCACTTGGGTGTCTCCACCTTTCGACAAACTTCTGGATCTAGTTTCTCAGAAGGTGCGGAGTCTTCAGATTTCAGTGGAACCTGTTCCTCGGAGGCCAAATAAGTTCATCACATCCCCTTCAGACAAGACCTTTTTAACTAAGGGAGTCCCAGTAGATGCTATGGTGGTGGCGGCAGCCACCAAGAAGCAACTCTGAGACATCATCTTCTGTCCATCCACCAAACAAGGAGTCTCATATGATGGACAGATATAAAAAGCACATTTTTTTCTTCAACGATGTTTGCTCTCAGATCGCCGAATTACCTGACCCTCACAGCAAGAGGTTCTCTGGTTCGATTTTCGGTTGGGGTGCCTTCTGTGTGGAATCTGCGTGTCCTCACTGTGGTTGCGTGGGTTTCCACTGGGTGCTCCAGTTTCCTCCAACATCCCAAAGACATGCAGTAGGTGGATTGGACACTCTAAATTGGCCCTAGGTGTGAGTGTGCATGTGTGTGTGTGTGTGTGTGTGCCTTCTGTGGATGGCTGGGTGCCGGGCTGGCAACTAGACACTATAAAACTCCACTGCCAATCATGAGTGGACAGATGATCCGCTGTGGCAACCCCCTAACTGGGAAAAGCCTAAAGAAGAAGCAGAAGCACAGAGATTTCCTGAACGAGTTAGGAGATACTCTCCAAGGTTCAGTAGCTGAAGGGGTTTCGGAGAAAGTTTCCTCTCAGCTCTCTACCTTAAATTCAGTTGTCAACTTCTCCATGAGACTGATTTCTTACGCAGCGAACAGAGTGAGTAGAGCAGCGGGTTCATGAATTTCTCTAAGAAGGCATTCTTGGATGTGCTTGTGTGACTTCTCAGAGACCTTTAAATCTCCCTTTGTGAACGCCGCGTTTGATGGCTTGTCTCTGTTCGGGACCAAAGTCAAGGGCACACTAACCAGGTGTAAGCAAGAAGGAAAGACTGTGCCGTATGAGTCCATTTTTCCATGCCTACCAGACCTTATCCCAAAGATCAGAAAGGTAGTGGCAAAATGTGGTTCTGAAAATCCCCAGAGACCTTTCCAGGACACATGTGGTGAATCTTCCCCCAGGGGCAGAGAGGAAGTAGTAATGGAAGACACAGACCACAAGACAGAGGGATCCGCAGATTCATGGTGACACAATCTTTCTTTGGTAAGCCCTTTCAACACTTCTGAAGGGAAGCCTGTCTGTCCATCTCTGGAGGCAGTCAGGGGCCGCTCATCTTTGTACCCACAAGCCTGGCTACAAATAACAAAAGACAAGTGGGTACAAAGCATCATAGTCAGGTGGTTACTCCATACCCTTTTCTTTCCCCGTTCCAAAATATAAAAAAAGATCCCAGACATTCCAAAATATAAAAAAGATCCCAGACATTCCACCCAGTCAAAGGGAACAGGCAACGTTAGAAATTCAAAAGTAGCTAGACAAAAAAAAAAAAAAAAAAAAAAAAAAAAAAGTCATCCAAACAGTCCCTGCAGACCAAACAGGATCCGGAACTTACTCAAGATTCTTTTGAGTTCCAAAGAAAACAGGGGGACTGGAGACCAATTCTGCATCTCAGCAATCTAAACAAATCAGTAAAAGTTCCAGATGGTGACACTGCAGTCAATACTCCCTTTTCTGAGACAAGACGATTGGATGTGCTCAACAGACCTCCAGGATGTGTACTACCACATAAGAATGGACAGGTGATCCAGGAGACACCTGTGCTTTCGGCTGGGAGCCAGCCATACCAGTTTCAAGCTCTGCCATTTGGCCTCACTACAGTCCCTTGTGTGTTCAAATATATGGCGCATAGGATTCCAGGTGTTTCCATACTTAAACGACTGGCTCCTAACCGCCACCACAAAGCATCTATTAATAAAAACAAGACACTACCTTGCAAGCTCTGCTCTCACCTAGGAATCACAGTAAAACTAGAGAAATCTGCCTTGCTGCCTTCTCAGCATGTAGTATTTATAGGAGCAAAATTGGATACATTAAGTATGATGGTCAAACTTCCTCCAGAAAGGGTTCAAGTTCTACGTCGTCAGGATCAAAATCTTTTCACAAAAGAAAATAGCACAAACAAGAAGCGTGCTAAAAGTTTTGGGGACCATGGCAGCAGGAATAACCTTGATCCCATTAGCGCACCTAAACATGAGAATTCTCCAATGGCTACTGTCCACTCAGTGGTCGAAAGAATTGCCGATGTCCCATAAAATGATAGAGACATGCAAAAAAGACCTCTGTTGGTGGCTTTACTCCACTCATGTGCTGCTAGGTCATTTGTACTTCTGCAACCATTGGCCACTGTGACTACAGATGCTTCTCAGATGGGGGGGGGGGGGGCATTATTTGGGAAAGATGGTCCAAGGCACCTGGCAGGATCAGGAGGCCCAATTGCACATCAAGGCCCTAGAGATGAGAGCGGTGCTTCTGGCATTGCAAGCATTCTAGGACTCTCTTCCGTTGGGAACTATTGCAATGCAGACAGACATGTCAGTTGTATGGTACATAAACAAGGAGGAACTAGATCTTACCCACTTTGTCAGGAGGCCCTGAGAGTATGGCAGTGGGCAACCTCCACCCAATGCTGATAGCAAAGTACATCTCAGGGAAATCCAATGTGATAGGAGACAGACTCAGCACAGCGATTCTGATGCCTCACAAGTGGTCCCTAAAACACTAGTGGAAAGGATTTTCCGCAAATGGGGCCAGCCTTGCTATGACCTTTTTGCGACATCCATGAATGCCAAATGCAGCAAGTACTTTGCTCTTATCTCCCCCTCCGGGGGAGTCACCAAAGGATGCACTTGTACACAAATTGGCCCTTGGGTCTCCTTTACGCTTTTCCTCCCTTTCCATCAATACCCAAAGTTTTTCAGAAAGACAATTCCTTGGGAAGGAACTTGATACGCATTGCCCCACACTGGCCTCGTCTAATCCAATTCTCCTTCTTGTGACCTCATCTTTGGAAGGAGCTTTAGATTCTGGATTCAGTTCCAGACCTTCTGACGCATGGTCAGGAACACTCCATCCTTCCCTTCAGACCCTCAAATTGACAGCTTGGCTGCTCCGACCATAGCCAGGTTTCTTAACTTTTCTTCATCAGTTAAGCACATCTTGATTTCTTCTCATAAGGCTTCTACAAGAAAGATATATAGAAGCAAATGGAAAAGATTTTCATTATGGGCTTCTTGTAACCACATTGATCCCTTTACTGCCCCAGTAAATTCTATTCTAGAATTCCTAGCAAAATTATTCAACGACAGTGCAGCTGCAGCTACCATTAGAGTTTAATTAGCAGCAATATCTAGTTTTCATACAGGTGAGTCTGGCATCAACACTGTGTCATAAGCTATGCAAAGCATTTCTTAAAAGGTACTTTGTTACTATGCCCACCTATCAAGACACCCCCCAGCACCATGGGACTTAAATTTTGTCCTATCGCATTTAACTGCCCCCCATTCGAGTCCAACATCATCTTGCTAACTTAAGTTTTTGACATGGAAAACTATTCTCATAACAGCAATTACATCTGCTAGGAGTGTGTCAGAGCTTCAAGCTTTGTCAATAAAGCCTCCCTATTTGCTTTTCCAGAGACAAGGTATCCTTACAAAACCCTTCCTTCTTGCCAAAAGTATGTTCAGAGTCAAATATGAACCAAATTGATAGTCCTACCAGTCTTTTATCCAAATTACAGGAATAAAGGCGGAATACACGTTACATCAGCTGGATGTGCACATACAATTACGTTTCCACTCACAAAAGGACTAACAGCTTCAGAAAATCTGACCAGCTACTTATATCCTTTTCAGAATCAAAGAAGGGTACTTCAGTCTCTAAAGTAACACTATTGAAATGGCTTTCAGACTGTATAACCTTCATTTATAAATCTCAAAACAGATGTCCCCCATAGAGTTAAAGCCCATTCTACAAGAGTCATAGCTGCCTCTTCCGCCTTTCTGGCTAGACTACCAATTAATACCATTTGTGCTGCAGCAACATGGGCAAGACCACATACCTTTATCACTCATTACAAAGTTGATTTGGCCTCCAGGAACAGGGCCTCCTTAACATCTGAAATGGCTTAATGGTAAATCACTTTGGCTATAGTGGGCAGGGTCCTGGGTTTGAGACTTGCAAGGCCTGGCTATTTTAGGGGGTTGGGAGGGTGGCCTAATGGTTAAGGTGTTTGCCTTGCAAGTACAAGGTGCAGGGTTTGAGTCTCACAAGGGATAATTGGCTAGGCTTAAAATGGCTCGCAAGGGCAGTTATGAACCTATGAACCATGATTCTGAGGAATATTCTCCCTTGAACCACTCAAGAAAAATGGTGCTAGGGATGTTGTCCCATCCAGGCAAGAATGAAAAAGAAGTTATGTACTCACCATAACATTCCATGCGTGTTGTCCATCTTCACCTTCATTCTTACATCCCACCCTCCTTCCCCCTGCCGTTTTTACTCCTGGAAGACCAAGTTGGTACACCTGTATATCATTATTCTCTGGCCTTCTTTACTGCACTCTGAATTATTTTTTAAAGCTACCTTTTATCTTTATTACTCTTATTATAATTACAAACAAGATCTGGGGAGCTTTCCCAGTGCATGCTGGGATAGGGTTTAGCCACAAGCTAGTCGAAGACCTCTACCTTGGGTATTAAGGCACAGTCGGATCAGATCCGAACCCATCCTGGTAAGAATGAAGGTGAAGATGGACAACACACTTGGAATGTTATGGGAGTACATGACTTCTTTGTGTGTCACAACTTCTGTGTGTGTCACAAACGTCCAAGGAGGCAGGAAACACCACTTTTAAAAAACACAATTTATTACAAGAAACCACAGCACATAGCAATCCCAATACACATTACAGTTTCTGAAATCTCAGCCTATATGTTTTCATTTGGTTTACTTTATCAGATGTGGACTGTGAATGATGACTGCTGCTCTGAGAACCACAAAAAGTGTCTGTGCTCTATGTACTGTGGTTTAATTTAAAGTGCTAGTTTCCTTAGGCACCTTGGACTTTGTTTCGAGTGACTGATGGTGCTTTTAATGTCATTTTTGAGGATTATTCTTTTTCTGTCTCACACACACAACCTCTAATAGCAAGACCAAGTGTAAGGTTAAGATCAGTTGATCAATTGCTCTGAACAACCAATCTCTGTGCTTACGTAGCCATCTCTAGTCATTTGATTAGAGACTTCAATTCTTGCAGATGTCTTGACCTTCAGAGACAAGTTGTTCTTCTTAGCAGGTTTATTTTATTAAACTACTGGCAGGACATCAGCTATTGCTGTGGACTGTTCTACAGTGCATGTGTCTGGAAGGTTGGGCTATAATAAGGGCAGTAAACAAGTTACCATGACAATTATTTCATTAAATATATTTCTGGTCCTTCGTGTTTTTTTTCACAGACTTTACAGATGTACTGAAAACGTGGCCATATTTTGGTACAGCCATATGTGAAGGCAAAGAAAACATATACATGAGGATTTACTAAATTATCACGGATACTGTTTGCTGGGGATTATCTATGCCTGAAGCAACAAGTTGAAATCTATTATTATGACTTTCAGTTTCATCACACTCATTCACAAGACAGAGGCACACAACATGTAGTTGGAGTGCAAGCTATATAGGAAAGCAAATGAAAAATTAACAACCACCATACCTCTTAGAATCAATAAAAACTTCAGGGAGACGCACATTAGACGAAATTCTTACAAACAAACCAAACTGACAAAAGTGGGATGCCTCTCAGACAGCATAAATCGACCACTTACACATATGCTATTTGAACTCACCATAACCTAGATAAACATTATCTATAATCAAATACAAAATACAACCAATTTCATCAAAAATTGTTTTAAATGAAACACTACAACAATACAACTGGAATGTTCTTAGAACGATGTCACTAGATACTGTTGTAGAACACTATCATTCTTACAGACTTTAAATAATCTAGCACCAGTAATGTAATAAAAAAGTCCAACCCCATGGCTGACAAAAGAAAAAAATCATGACAGAAAGGGATACAGCCTGGAAAACCTGGTATAAAAATAGAACTCAAAATGCCTTCCAGCAATTTAGACATCTCAGAAACCCTGCAAAACTCCATGTCAAACAGAATAAGCAAATATACTATACCAAGCTACAAGACAAACACAAAAACCTAAAACTTTTTTTTTTTTTTTTGTCATCGCTAAATAAACTAATTCCTCCCTGGCAAGACCAACAGTCCTTCTCCAAAAGCAGGCAATATGAAAGGCTATCCCCACACAGTTTAATTCCTACTTTACACAATCAGTATCCTCTCTCAAGCACCAATACATCTGGCCCCCACTATTTACCCCTGTCCAACCAAAACCATCCACAGCTCAATTTTAGTCCAGTACCCACCTCAATCATATGAAAGTTGAGCCTTAAAACTAAAAATTCCCAGAGCTACAAATCAACTACCATCAGACTACCTAAAAATGGCTGCAGCAACCATAGCCTCAATAGGTCCACAATGGAAAAATATATCCCATCACTGTGGAAAAAATCCTATATCATACCACTGCACAAGAGAGTTTAATAACTATAGACCAATAGCGATTCTCTAACATTTTGGAGAAGGAGGAGAGAAATGCATCCATATGTAATGCTGATGCAATGCCCAACCTCAAATAACCTGCTCCCAGAAACACAACATGGCTTTAGGCCCCAGCACAGCACCACTGCTGCTCTACTACATTTTACCAATATAATAAATAAACACAGAAATGAATAGCCTGCTTATGTCCACCATGTTCTCAGACTTGAAGGCATTTGATACCACCTCGCACCAGAGACTGCTCGTTCAACTCTCCTCGAAAGGGCTTTCACAAAACTTCTTGTGGTGGTTTGTTATCCATCTGAAGACAAGCCATTAAATAGCAAAAAATCTACTCAACCCTTCAACCAGTTACAACAAGGTGTCCCTCAGGACTCCATCCTGGCTCTTCCCCTATTTAATATATTTAGTAATGACCTCCACTCACCATGCTAGTTTAGTATGTAGAATCAACATTACATGTGTGGCCTCAACTATAAACAAGCTCCAAGACATTACCCAAAAATCTTTATCAGTAAAAACCTGGCTCAAAGGATCAAACCTCCTTCTCAACCCAAAGAAAACCAAGTTAATGCTTTTTACCTCATAAAGTTGCCAAAAATCAAAAGCAAGTTTTTTTACCATAAACTGAAGCAAATAATACTGTCACTAAAACTAACTCATAGTAAACTTCTAGGTGTTACAATAGCGGACAGTTTCAAATATGACCAGATTTTACTACACACTTAAATCTACTCACCAGAAACTAGGCTCCCTTTACAGGATCAATGGATTCCTTACAGATACTGCAAGAAAAAAATCTAGCCACCACCTTCTTATTGCAGACTCTTAAGCTTAAACAATTAAAAAAAACACTTGTCTCCTGCTACAATGAAGTAGCTAAACTGTCTCCTGTTACAATGAAGTAGCTAAACTTGCCACCAAATCTCCCTCATAGGAGCCACCACTGTCTTACCTTAAAGCAATTAAACTGGCTTGAACTACACAACTACCTAACATATTTACAACCAACTACAGCAGACAAAACTCAATCATTCAAAAAAATGCCCTGCACTACATAACTTATTATACAACGACCCCCCATTAATATTCAAAAACTTGTAAATCTGAGTTATAGTAATGGAAAAAGGTCCAGTCGCCTGGACTTTTTCCATTACTACAACTCTTTTTTTACAGCAACGGAGAACACAAGATTTTCCGTTGCTTTTTTTTTTTTAAGCTGTCTCGCTAGGTTAACCTCCTTTAACATAGCGAGACAGTTTGTAAAAAGCAATGGAGATCTTGCTTTCTCTGTTGCTTTTTTCAAAACTGTCTCGCTAGGTTAAATGGGTTTAACATAGCAAGACAGCTTTAAAAAAAGCACCGGAGATTCTGAGTTGTTTTTTTTTAAAGCTGTCTCGCTATGTTAAACCCATTTAACATAGCGAAAGTTTCTAAAAAGCAACTGAGATCTTGCTTTCTCCGTTGCTTTTGCCCACAGCTCTGATGTACTGAGTGAGCAAACGCATGCGCAGTACATCAGAACTGCTGCAGAATACCAGACAGCTGCGGAAGGGCAGCAAGGAGGCATTACAAAATGCCATTATTTAATAAAAGTAATTTTTTTTTCTTAAATAATATCATTGTATAATAGCAATAACCCAATTCTGGGTGTGGGTAATGCTAGATTTACCCACGGTTGGCTTTGTAATAATTATTTTTCTTAAATAATGTCATTGTATAATAGCAATAACCCACTTCTGGGTGTGGGTAATGCTGGATTTACCCACGGTTGGCTTTGTTTGGCCACTCGGGCTTCGCCCTCGTGACCAAACCACACCAACCGTGGGTAAATCCAGCATTACCCACACCCAGGCATGGGTTATTTCTATACTGACCTACTGTTCAGCAAGGGATCTCCACTCTAGTAACATTCTTTTTACTTACAAATAAGTCAAATAATGTTGCAGGAGACTCTCTCTACTCTCAATGCGTTGTTAAACTCTGTATTCCCCACACAAATGAAACTCTTGACAAACTCAATAGTTTTAATTCGGTGTTTAAACATCTTAACCAATCCTGGTCCTGCACATGCTCATCTCAAAGTTGAGACTGTGTTCACCACACAGTACTTTCCAAATAGTCTCTTTAAAAGGACAACTCCACAAAGGAGAGCTCCACCTTAGAACTAAAAAAAAAAAATCTAGTTACTTTAACATCTCAAAATCACTGACTGCTTCTCATAGAATTTTAATGTGTTTTCTGCAAAATGGCTGTCAATGGGGCTTGATGCATCAACGTGATCTTATTTTTCTTCAAGCCTCTTTTCCATAATCCATTCCAAGTTTACTTTACACGAGTCATGCTAGACACAAGTAGTGGTGTATTCCCAATTCCATTAACATAGAATGGGATTAGTTTCAGTCACTGTCAACCTGTATACTGTCTGCAACAGGATTTTTCCTTGAATGGCCTTCAATTGCATCTCCTAAGGCTTGTTTTATAGTATACCAAGGAACTATACAGCTACAACCAAAACAGTTGCTAAATTACAGACCTTTATTCAAACTTTGTGTATTCCAAGATGAATTGACAGCTCCTCCCCTCACACTCTGGTAAATGTGCTGATTGATACTTTACAAGAAAAAAATATTTTCTGACTTTTCTCCAAATGTCACAGACATCTTTGATACCATTCAAGTAATCTTAAAATGTACAGCAGTATACAAGACATTTAAAGTGTAATGCCTAGCTTTTCAATACTGTGATGCTGCTTATGTAAAATTTGTCAAAAGAGGTGACAACTACAACTGAACCACCTGACTGATCTAATTGCTCTGTATTACTATGAAAGGCATGGCTACATTGGAAGCAGCTGTGAATCAGTGCAAATTATCTTCCTTTCTGCAATAAGGACAACGGAACAGTTTCACACCTCTCTGCCTTGATTACAGCACTCTGAGCTCCTAACTACAAACGTCCGTCTGTGGTATGCCATGCAGGTCTAGACAAATTTCTCTGCAACTTATGTGAGAAGTTAAGCTTTAAAAAAAGTGGGTGGTCTTTCCCTTCTTTTGATACCAAAGTAATGAACTGAATGTTTTATGAAGTATAAGCAGGTTTCAAGTATCTACACAGTACTGGAATCATACTGTAGGGAGAAAAATAACCCAAGAGTGGAGTTAAACTATAGGCAAAGGTGGAGTTTTCCTTTAAAACAGAATGTACTCTATCGGTCACTGAAATGACAAACATTTTCTTTATACATGACTGCTGCCTGTATGATCCACCAATTTGCACGTGGGCTCTCTCTAGTAACTTCCACTGCTGTAAAATCTCAATGTATAAATGTAACCACTGTGAATGTATAAACGTAAACAGAAATATAACTACGGTGTTTAAAAGTAAATGGAGCTTTTCTTCCAGGGCCTCCCCTGAAAACAGGTATTACCCAGTCGGACTTTTCAAGTAAACAAAGACAGACAAATAAATCAATCACAGTTAAGTGATCACAGATATATGACCTGTTGGGAGGGGTGGGGGGTGAAATTCTAACAAAAAGTTGAAATACATTAAAAGTGCAAGTTGTAAAGGCCTCAGTAAATCACAAAACGAAAGTACAGGTGTATACACACAGTGATGATTTTTTTTGGGGGGGGGGGGGCAGGCTGTTCACAATAGCAAACGGCAAGTACACAAAATCACTGTTAAATGATGAGTACAAGAACCAAAGGTGGGAGTGAGTGAATGTGAGAGCAGCCAGCTAAAACATTACTATGACCACTCTCTCAGTTTCATCATAACAGCTTATTAAAAGTGTAATAGTCTGTGAAGACAAGGAGGAAGGTTATCTGCAAAAGGTTACTACACGATCACTATTGTGCCTCAAAGCAGCACATGCTTCTCAAAACAAGATTAAACAAACAGCTGGGACCATTTCTTTCATCTAAATAGAAAAAGTAGCTGCCAATCGGGGTGGGGGTGGGGGGCAGAATGCAAGTGACACTGAAAGATCACCGTTGTCACTTTATACATAATCACTGATATGGCTGTCAGGGCAAGTGGGAGTGGAAAGAAAAAAAAATCATCACAGCTTTTGGGGACAATTTATGCAGCTTACAACCAGACAGGGTTGGTGCATCTCATCAGAACAGCAATTCCACGGAGACAGTACATGTGCAAAAAAGGGAAATGAAACCAATATTTCTGGACACAACTGATAATTTAGTCTTTTATAAGTGATATTTTAGTCTTTCCAAGCTATTACTTTATAATTTTACATCATCTCGAATGCAAATTACTTCAAATTCCAGCTCACCGCAATTGTACAAATGGTTTATTTTCCTCATGGCTGCAAATATATACAAGACCACAAGTATACCCTGTTTTCATAACACAATTAGACCACTACTTCTGTTCTTAAGGATAACATTTTTTCCAGCATTTGGACCGTTACTGCAGAATAAAAAAAAAGGAGAAAGCACTGCTCTGAATTAGACTGTCAAGTCATTATTCCATTTGCAACTGTTCTATTATCACTGCACATCAGAGCACAACCTAACATTATATTGTTCATGTTTTAAACAGGATAATGTCAACCCATTTCAAAGCTAACTCTAAGCTAACAGTCTTCACAAAGAAGTCTAAAACAGCCAGGTAGGCATTTGCACCATATTTCATTTCTATTAGAACGGAGTATATAAAACTACTAAATACAGCCCATGTCCAGAATACATCTAATAATAATCATTAGATCAGACAAAATAATTTAAGATGTATGTGTCCACAAATTAAATTACTTTCATTTGAAATGTGCCATGGCTCATACTTCATGACCTGATGCAGCCAAAGTGGGAAGGTTAAATTCAGTGATGAGATGCATTTAAATTCGAGTGTAGAAGAGCTATGTCCCATCAATTTTATGTATACATGTCATAGTACAAGTCTCTGATTAATGTATTATGTGCTGTGAAGTGGGGAATGGCACACACAGGGGGTTAATATGCCTTTCAATGTCGCAGTCATTTCATTTTGCATTACTCTGTTTTAATGGGCGATATAGGGCATCTGGATTGGAGGCTGTATGACCCAACCTAAGCAGAACATTTTTACTGAGTTACCACTGCATTACAAAATGCTATATAGTTTACCCGAAAAGGTTTTTCTACTGTTAACGTACCATCGTTCAAAATCATGGTACAAAGGGATCAAAGTAACACGGTTAAGTTTAGCACAGAGCTTAAGCATATTTTGGAGGTGAACATTCCAAAGTCACTGCTTTATTTTGCAATGAACTGTCAAAGCAGAACAGATATGTAGCTTTAGAGGGGTCAAAGGCCTACATTATCACAGTCTGACATTTTGCATTTCAAAGGGGGGTACACACAGGTAACCCTGGAGCAAATGTTCAACGCTATTCCAGTTGCCATTACATCAAAAGTAAAACTTGTATACACCAAATACAATTTTTATTTTTGCATTAAATGTAACTTTGATCTCCCAAACCAGATTTAACACATGTAGTGAAAGTAACTAACATGCACAAATAATTCTATTCACATGCTTACACATGAAATAAAATGCATTATGCAGTCAAGAGTCAATGACATTCTGAAAAATTTGGTAGATACTTTTTAGGTACACAGCCCAGGAAACCAGCGAAGAACCAATCCTAAATTCTCAAATGCACTAAAAGCACAGATTTATTCAAGGTCACCCAACAGGCAAATTAAGGCTGGGGGGGAATCAAACCCAGCACCACAAGAAGCAGAGCATTAACACCTCATAACCATAATCTTCTATGTTGTCCAACTTGTACAAATGGCAAAATAAAAACTGCATAACCACATTGGTCAAAACAGGTGCATTTTACCGAATCCCATCATTATTGTGTTTTTATGAAATTACTTTCTGCTCTGCTTCAATGTGCATGTGCAATAATATGCTCACCCTTCAAGCATTGGTTTGTGAACATTTTATACAAATGTACTAAAGCGTAGAGATACAGCTATGGATGGGGTCAAATTAAATGGCAAAATGAAGTTAACAAATCAGGTAAATTTGTAAAACAGATGAAAACAAAAAGTTTGGCATCACAGTGCTGCTGTGATAAAGATATGTATGGGTAGACAAGACCCCCCCCCCCCCCCAAGCATTACTTGATGGCTTCTCTAACTTCTGCCCAAATTGTCCATTTATTTTGTTGGGATGGAATCTAAGGATTCCTTCTGGGCTATGCAGCAACCTTATATATAGCCCATTCATTCCTGTCTGGGAATCCCAGCTCAGTCCTCTATTCCCACCAGTGAGAGTCAGGTGGGTAATGCAAGTTTGCTGGTCCTGGGGGTAGCCTACCATCTCCCCATTGAAGGGGCCCATTTCCCTTTGGTAGCTACTCAAAAGGCCACCATAGCAATCTCTGAAGGGAAGCACACCTCTGCCCACAGATATCCTCTAGGTTTTCAAAGAGAAAGCACTAGGGTACCACAGGCTTGGTCTCCACTGTATGTAACATTTTTGCATTTGTGTGATGAGCCGAACTGCCTACCTCCTATGGGTAAGCCAGCAGCAATCATTCACAAACTCCCCAAATATCTTTCAGGCATCCTATCAGTTAATTCAAGTCAACTACACCATAGGTCACTTCTACATCCTTCTGCACTAAAGAACTGGCTTGCAAGAGTAATACTTATTCTTTCTTATTATACGTTGTGGCATAAATATTAGCATTAAAAATTACTTCCCCTCATCAAAACTCAAGATGTAGGTTTTCCTCTACATTTGAGTCTAGGCAGCAAATGTAATGGGGTTATAAAGGAAAACATGTCAGCAAAATGCCTCAACACTTCATGAGAAAAGGTCAAACCATCTAGGAGGTGCATTTATAAAAAGGCAGCGAAGAGGACCAAACAGCAGCAAGGTGGTTTGCTAAACTTTTCAGGAAAATGGTCAATAGCAAAGGGGGTAATACAACTAGGAATAACACACACACACACACACACGACTCTTTCGTACAAATAAAGTGTGTATATGCCGTACCAAGAGCAAGATAATATTCTGTCTTTAATGCAAACCAAGATTTCTGGCAAAGCAGAAAGGAAAAAGTACAGTTTTGTACCTACCATAAATGTAGATGTCCAATAGATATGCAACTGCAGTCCTGACATATTGGTTGTCCTGCCTCAGTCAGCCCTTCGGTCGGCCAGATTCCAAAGTCTAGGTCTGGCGTCGGCCGATGTCGCCTCCTCCCCGACGTCAGAGCGGCTGGGGTTTAAAGGCATCAGCCAACGCCATCTTCTTCAGTGTTCCTTGCCCCAGATACCAGGTGCCCTCCAAGGAAGGCTAAATTTTGTGAATGGATAAACAGATAAACCAGACATGCACAACAGTAATAAACAGATACACCATAACATATAACCCCAGCTGATAGGTAAGGGGAGAAAGGACCCAAGGGAAAAACAGAGGGGTAGGAGGGAGGGAAAACCTGACTGCAGTTGCATATCTATCGGACATCTACATTTATGGTAGGTACAAAACTGTACTATGTCCTTCAAGAATGCAACTGCAGTCCTGACATATGGGTTGAATACTATAGCCAAGCTGGGGGTGATAGGACTAAGCAAGAGATGGTATAGCTAGAAGGCCCTGCAGGACTGCCGAAGCAAAGCCTGCTCGGGATCTGGAGTATAATGGCAGGTTGTAGTGTTTGGTAAATGTATGCACGGAGCTCCATGTAGCAACCTCTAAAATGTCTTTTGTAGCCACTCCTCTTAGAAAAGCTGTGGATGTGGCCATAGCTCTGGTGGAATGTGGTCTAATATTAGCTGGCACACTTTTTCCATGGAAAGAGTAATAGAATCTGATGCAGTGTCCAATCCATTTGGAAATAGTTTGTTTGGTGACTGCTTTTCCTTGCGCTCCAGCAGCATAGGCTACAAATAGTTGGCCAGACTTCCTGGTGGTCTTTGTTCTGTCCAAGTAGTAGCGTAGTTGTCTGTGTATGTCTAAAGTATGCAGCAGCTTTTCCCCTTTATTTTGAGGGTTAGGAAAGAAAGTAGGCAGGTGAATTGCTTGGTTTAGAGAAACTCTGGATATCACCTTAGGCATGAATGAAGGATTGGTCCTAAGAGAAACTCTGTCCTGATGAAAAATGAGAAAAGGAGGAACTGCCATGAGGGCCTGTATCTCCGAGACTCTTCTTGCTGAGGTGACTGCCAACATGAAAATTGCATTTCTGAAGATGCTGCTGGTTCAAAAGGAGGAAGAGTTAATTTTTCCAAGGCGTAATTGAGGTCCCATGCAGGAATTGGTGGTTTCCTTGGAGGTTTAATATTCTTTATCCCTCTTACAAACTGTCTTAGCAAGGGATGCGAAAACACAGGTGGATCACAGTTGTAATGTGCTGAGATAGCTGAAGCTTGGATTTTGATGGAAGAGTATGAGGCCACTGTGAAACATTTCTGCCAAGTATTCTAATATCTGAGGTATGTTCATCAGTGATGCATCCTGGTCCTTGTTGGCATTCCAGATGATGAATCTCTTCCATTTGGCCGAATAGGTTTTTCTGGTGGAAGGTCTGCGTGCCTCCAGCAAAATTTCCTGAACTTTTTCGGAGAGGGAGTCATGGGTCACAGTCATGGAACCCTCCAAGCTGTCAGCTTCAAGGTTTGCAGGTTCTGATGAACAGTCCTGTAATTGTGTTGAGTCAGGAGCAGAGGCCATTGAGGCAAGGGCCACGGTTTGGTGCGAGTTATGCTCAGTAGCAGTGGATACCAGTGTTGCTATCAAGATTCCTCTTGGTTGTTCTGCCTTGATCTTCAGTAACACCTTGGTGAGTAAAGGTAGAGGAGGGAATGCATAAATTGTTAGGGCATTCCAGCTGAAGGAAAGAGCATCCATTCTCCAGGCTAGAGGATGGTGTATCCTTGTGCAGAACCTTTCCAGGTGATGATTGAGATGAGATGCAAAGAGGTCTATGTCTGGTCTTCCCCATGCAGTTATTTGTGAGAAAATGCGTGGGTGTAGCATCCATTCGTGTGGATCCAAGAAATTTCTGCTCAACCTGTCTGCCAGAACATTGTCCTTGCCCGGAACAAACTGGGATTGCAAGTGGATGTTCAGTTTCAGGGACTTTTCCCAAAGAGTCATTGTTAGTCTGCAGAGGGGGTAGGAATGAGTGCCCCCTTGTTTGTTGATGTACCACATGACAGTGGTTGTCTGTCCTTATTAAAAGATGACCTTGCTGAAGAGATTTTCCAAAGGCTTCTATTGCATGTATCACTGTCAACATCTCTTTTTGATTTATGTGCTGATGCATTTCCATGGGAGTCCATTGCCCTTGAATGCATCTGCCGTCCATGTGCGCCCCCCATCCATGGTCTGAGGCGTCTGTTGTAATAGTTTGAATTGTTGGAGCTTTGTTGAAAGGCATGCCTTCGTTTAAATGACTTGCTTGAGCCCACCACAAAAATTCCCTTTGCAAGCATGGTATGAGTGGTATTATGTCTTTTAGGTTGTGGCTGTGTTGAGATCACAAGCTTTTTATGTACCATTGCAGCTTTCTCATGTGTAATCTTGCCAGAGGGATTAGAAGAATGCAAGATGCCATGAACCCCAGGGCCTACAGGGTCTTCCTTGCGGTCAGGTGGGTTAGTTTTGCTAGGCTTTTGAAGTAATCTGTTAAATGTTCTTGTTTCTCCTCTGTGAGGAAAGCCATTTGTAGCTGTGTGTCCAGCTTTGCTCCTAGAAAAATAATCTCTTGGGATGGCAGTAGTCTTGACTTTTGAATGTTGACTGTGTATCCCAAAGCCTGCAGCAATTGAATAACATAATCCAAGTGTATTATCAAGACTTGTTTGCTGTCTGCTTGTATGAGGCAGTCGTCCAGGTAAGGGTATATTTGAATCCCCTGGAGTCTGCAATGTGCCACTACTGATGCCAGGCATTTCGTGAATACTCTGGGCGCAGTAGATAAGCCAAACGGCAATGCTGAGAATTGATAGTGCTCTGTTCCTGCAAGAAATCTGAGGTATCTTCTGCAGCTGTGTCTGATAAGGACATGCAAGTATGCCTCCTTGAGGTCCAGAGTAACCAGCAAAGACCCCTTGCCCAGCATGGGAAGAAGTTGCTGTAACGTCAGCATCTTGAATTTTGGCACCATGAGAAAAGTATTTAAAATGGACAAGTCCAATATAGGCCTCCATTGTTTTTCTTTTCTTGGAACAAGGAACAGTCTTTAATAGAATCCCTGACCTTGTTCCGGAGGAGGAACCTTCTCTATTGCTTTTATTTGTAACAGCTTTGAAACTTCTATGAGTGCCTCTGCCCTTTGATTTTGTGGCAGGTTTGGCATGCCTTGTCCCGTTGGTAAGGTATGGAAGTGGAACCTGTAATCTCTGTCTATTATGTCCAGAATCCATTTGTCCTTTGTTATAATGTGCCAGTTTTTTGAGAATAAAGATAGATAATTTTCCGCCTAGAGGTGCTTCTCTTTGAGCCTTGGTAGGCGGGGTGAAAGGTAAGTCATAGTGATTGTCCCTGTGGTGCAGGTGAACTACCTGTGCCACTTCTCTGATTTTGTGGTTGCCATTGGTGGCCCCTGTAGGAGCCACGGTATTGCCCTCTACCTCGTGCACGCCTGTTCTTTCCCCTTTGAAACTTGTCAGAGTCTGGAAAGGACCAATTCTTTGAAGGCCAATTCCTGCTGAATCTGGATGGTTGAACCTGGAGGAAATCCTTTACTGTCTGTACTGATTTTGCCTTCTCCTCAATAGACTTCAACACATCCTGAGCATTAGCACCAAAAAGCTTCTGTTTATCCAGAGGTGCATCCAGGAGCTTTACTTTAACATGATCCGGCAGTGGCTGTTCTTTCAACCAAGCATGTCTACGGATAACAGCCCCTGTCATAGCTGCCCTAACATGAAGCCTCCAATGCATCATAACCACACTGAAGAAAATTATTGCTAACCTGCTGAGTATTATGAACCAAATCCTGCAAAGCCTTTCTATCTATAGGCTCAGGAGAGGCTAGCTTTTTCTGTAAATCATCCAGTAAGTAATCCTGGTACTGAAACATATGAAAAAGGCAGTTAAGTGACCTCATGGCAAGGGTGGAAGAGGTCTAAACTTTTTTACCCCATCTCTCCAGGGACCTGGCTTCCCTGTCTGCTGGCAGTGGGTTTTTGGCTGAGGAGGTAGCCACTCCTTTGGGGCCCTGTGAAATAGTTTCTAGATCCACAGAGTGGGCCTTAGAGAGATGTTTGTGAGTTTCAGGAACCCTGTAATATCTGTCTGGCTTGACAGGAGCAGGAGGGAGAGAATCAGGGGAAGAATCAGGGGAAGCACTGGAGTCTGAGAATACATCATCCAGGACATCCAAAACTGGAGGGATAGCTAAAGGTCTGTGCTGGCGTAACTTAAGGAAGGTACGTAGCCTTTTCCTAGAATCAGAAAATTCCTGACCCTGCCACTTAAAATGTTCCCTCATGGAGTGGAGGACTTCACCGAAAGAAAAATCCTCTGGAGGAGAGGCAGAGGGAATTGATTCCTCAGCATCAGAGTCCTCATAGGCCTGGAAGGATTCTTCTTGGGAATCTGAATGCTCTGAATCCCCAGAGGCTTCATCTGAAGAGATGTCTGCCTGCTCAGTTCTAGGCCTTTTTTCTGCAGGCGGCTGAGAACCTCTGTCTGGGTGAGGCTGAGAACCCCTGATAAGAGAGATTAGATCTGCAGCAAGAGACATGATCTGTCTATCAGAAGAAGGAACCTGAGAAGTAGGTTTAGGATGGGCCCTGGCTTGGCTGGCGGCCTTAGCACGTGCAAAGGCCTCGATGGACATGGATACTGGAGGCCTAGCTGCCCAAGGTGCAGAGGTAACTTTGTCCACAGGAATGGTGTCAGGTAGATCCAGAGCTTCGGTTTCTGGAGGAAAATAAACAACCGGCACCGGTGTAGTCTCAGAGACCGAAGAACGTGTTAACGTGGTGTCGTCGGCCAGGAGTGGTTGAATTACCGCTTCCGAAGGGACCGAAGCACTCGCGGAGGGCTTAGTCATGGTATCGGTGGAAGACGCAGGTCGAGGATGTTGGTCCCGGTCCTTTCGTTTTTTGGTAGTTTGTGCTGTCGGTTGTTCCGACGGCTTGATGTAAGCGTAGGATTCGCCAAAAAAGTCTTTGGCAAATTCTGCCCGGTGCCTGAGAGTGCGCTTATTAAAGCAAGCACAGGCCGAGACGTCGTGGTCTGGACCCAGGCAAGGGAAGCAGTAAGAATGGAAGTCCTTATGAGGTATTTGTTTACCACAAGACAAACAATTAACTTTTTCAATTTGTTCTGACATCGGCTGAGGCAAGAAAAAATGTTCCCCAACGGGGTACTTCGCTTTTAGATGACTTCGGAAACTGAAAACACAGGAGCTGACCGACCAGCACTTGCGAACTGCTTCTGCTTTGGGCACCGCGCGGCAAGAAAGGCTGAAGATGATGGCGTCGGCTGATGCCTTTATACCCCAGCTGCTCTGACGTCGGGGAGGAGGCGACATCGGCCGACGCCGGACCCAGACTTTGGAATGTGGCCGACCGAAGGGCTGCCTGAGGCAGGACAACCCATATGTCAGGACTGCAGTTGCATTCTTGAAGGGCATCCCCAAGCTGTGCATTTTTTATTCACCTATTAGAAGGTACAGATTTTGGGGACTTCCACTCAGTGTTTCAACACCTTAAGTATTTCAGAAAGCTACTGCAGAGATCATCCCATTGTTGCACAGCATTAACACAGCTGAACTAATGTGGTCAGAACACAATCTGAGAATGAGTCCGTGACCAAAACTACCAAAAAAACAGCCTGAAGGCTAAACGAAAGTAGAAGCTAGAAACATGTAGGTCAGTGTTTTGACCTTGAACTACAGACTGAGAAAGGGTGAAAAGTAAACATTTCCTCTACTGAGGATGAGCAGGTTCTTGTATGGTGCAGCCATCTTTACATTTATTCTGAAATTGAAGGATACAAGTTTGCCATTGAGAAAAATTAACAGAACACAATGGGGAGTGGTAGAAGATTAAACACACACACAAAAAGCAAAACAAAAAAATAATTAAAAAATTCTGAAACGCTTAAACAGTTAGTAACTGAAGCACCCCCCCATTATACTGATGTGAACAAGTCAGTCTCATTACAAATTGATACAAACAAGAAAGGAACTGATGAATTTAGTCAGTCATATTAGAAACAGATCAGCCAGAATGGAACTGGTGGGCTTGATCTTGCAAGAAGGCATAAATTAGTAGTTTACGAGTTCAAATGTCTTTATAGAATGAAGAAACATACAAGTGCTTCATGCCACAAAACATGGCTTCAGAAAGGTACATGAACATATTTTTATGGGAAAACAGTTTTAGTTGAAAAAGATGGCAACCCACTGCCAGATATATTCAAGAAATCATGCTAGTAAGCACTGCCAAAATGGCAGAGGAATTTGGAGACTACAAAAGCAGAATTATGCTGGGAAGTTTTATCAAAGGAAAAAAATGCTGTAATGTTGTTGCTGGAAAAAAAATGTACAGGAAATGCAGTCTGTTGCATTTACTACAGGGGCAAATGCAAGAATAATAATTGCAGTACACTGGATAATTATTGATCCAAGTTAAAAACAGTTACAGTTTAGCCAGGTTTAAAAAAAAATTCTGCTGTGATGAGACATACAGCAATATATTTTTTTAATTTCAAAGAAAAGTACTGTTTATAGGAATTAATGGCTCAAGCAGGTTAAAAATACAAAAAGTGCCTAACTGGCATCATAAAGATACCACCAACGATGTACAAGTTACAACTCAAACTGTTAAGTTCATAAAAAAAAAAAAAAAAAAAAAGTTTACCATCATGTACACTAGCCAAGAATCACTGCCTGCCAAGTAAAAGATTTGAGATTTACTGTCAGTGTACAGTTAATAATCTTCCAAGAAGAAAAATGTAACTCCTTGTTCCGTTTCAGGTACATCATGGAGAAAAGCCGAAGACAACTTTCAGTTTTGTGACCAGCTGTACTTGTGTTATTCATTTGTATTCGCTACCTAGGAAAGTTTTGCTGGGCTTATACCTTTTCCAGAAGGGGCAGTGGGATTAAAACTCCTGTAATACAATTCAAATAGCAAGTGCTATAAAATGTTATACATACGCACACTTACTACACAGCTATTAAATAGAGAGAGAGAAATTCAATTAAATGTGATTTGAAATTAGTAAGGAAGGAAAGAATATAATTAAACTGATAAACAAGGTTGCAGCCAAAACTGCAGAATGCCATGACAAGTAAAGCAAGAGCAGCCCATTAAACCAGACCACTTATAGGTTCATAGGTAGGTACTAGGCTATCAGCCCAAGGGCCTAAGTACGCCTAGCCAAAGTTCCCTGGCTTACACCAGCCTAAGAAAGTTCATTTTATGTGCCCCTATCGAGCAGAGCCACAAAAGTGAACCCTGGGGTGTATTTACTATTTCCCATCCACTCATCAAGATTTTTCTTGAAAACTGTTAAGGAGGAACTTTACTTGACATAGATGGGTAGCTTGTTCCAGACTATGGGAAGTCTCTGGGACAGGAATCTATCCCTCCAGCAAGTCCTGTTTACTGTGGTGACAAGGTTTAGGTCCCTACAGCATGTAGCTCAGAGGGATTGGGATTTCTTTAGGTGTAGCATGTCTAACAGGTCTGGGTTTGACATAGCTTTACATGTTAGCCAGAGTTCACCTCCGAGTAGGCAATATGCTACAGAGTAAAACTGGAGTTTTCTGAGATGATCAGTGTAGGGCATCTGTTTGAGGCCAGTAATTCTCTTTGTGAGGTACTTCTGTGGCCTTCCAGCTGCTGCAGAGGTCTTGTGAGGTACATTCCAAAAAGGGCGTTGTACTCTATAATGGGTCTAATGAGCGTTGAGTAGAGGGGAACAATGACCTCTTTTCCTGGATGAGAACCCTTTTGTGATGAGGTGTGCCATGTAGAAGGATTTCCTGACTACAGTGGCAATGTGATTATTAAAGGAGAGACTACTGCCCACCTGGGTCCCAAGGTCTCTTATCACACATTCGGTGTTAAGACTGCTGCCTACGTGGTAGTTCATGGGTGCAGAGTTTTTACCAAAGGTGATAACAATGCACTTTTTGGCATTGAGCTTGAGGCCATGGCTCTGACACCAGGCATCTGTCTCAGTGAGCTTGAGGCCATGGCTCTGACACCAGGCATCTGTCTCAGTGAGAACCTTCTGTAGGATGTCCACATCATTTGGGGACTCTACTATAGCTCCTAGTTTGCAGTCACCTGCAAACTTGGTTAGTCAGAGGCCTTCTGTGTTAGCCTCTACTTCAGAGAAGTTGATACCAAAACAGGAGAGGTCCCAGGACTGAACCCTGTGGTACTCCACTTGTCACTGGTTTGAAGTCAGATTTGGAGTCTGCAACTTTTACAGTGTGGGTTCTGTCAGTGAGCCAGTTGGCAAGCCATCTTGTGACAGAGATTTATACCTAGTTTAGTGAGTTTAGCTATAATTCCAGAATGGGGGATGGTGTCGAAAGCCTTGGTGAGGTCAAGATAGGGTGTGTGAACCACCTTACCCTCGTCTACGGCTTTGGTGACTGCCTCAAAGAAGTCGACCAGGTTCAGGAGGCAAGACCTGCCTTTCACAAACCCGAACTGGGTGGGGTCCAGCGTTTTGAGGTTACCAATGTCCGTTTATGAATTCCATGATGATACGTTCATTGGCCTTGCAGACCAGGCTCGTTAGGCTAATAGGGCGATAGTTCCCAGGATCAGTGGTGGCTCCCCCTTTGTGGAGGGGGATAACTGTTGCTGTGCACCATTCAGTGGGCACAAAGCCAGCCTGGCGTGAGGCTATGACTAAACATGGTGCTTAGGTGGGGAGCCAGTTCGTGTAAAACGCCACCTGGGATGTCGTCTGGTCCCATGGATGCTGTGTTTTTGGCTTTAGAGAGTGCATTTACCTGTGAAGTTGTGATTAGAGGGACTCTACATCCTTCCTGTATAGATATGAGCCCTTTCTGGGGTGGGGTAAAGTTAGCACTGAACTTATCTGCTAGGATGTTGGCAATATCAGTTGGTTCTGTAATTTTTGTGCCATTGTGCTGTAACTCGGAGCAGATCTGAGAGAGTGTTGTCATTGAGATTCTTGACATAGCTATAGAATGCTTTGTGGTTGTTCTTTGAATCAGTGGCAATCTTGTTTTCATAGCTAGCTCTGGGGGATCTTATAAGGGATCTCAGCTTCTTGCTTAGGCTGACCAGGGAGCGCCTCCACTCATGGGATTTTAATTTATTTTGCAACAATTTCTTCCTTCCATTGTAGAGTTTATGGCAGGGGACCACCAGATTGGCTTCCTTTTTGCTGGAGGATAGTGTATTGGTTCTGTTTGGGATAGCAAGATCCATGCAAGTGCTTACAGAGTGCATTTGTGTAGGATTCAGCAGTCATAACTGTATTGTCCATCTGCATGGGTGTCATGAAGTTCACCACTTCTGTCTTAAGCATCATGAAGTTGGCTTTGGAGAAATTTACCATGGTTTCCTTAATGAGGGGGTGGGATGTGGATATCGAGGGCGATTAGTTTATGGTCGAATCTGACCAAAGAGGAGTTGACTTCAGGTGTGGAACACCTGTCACTCATGTTGGTAATGACTAGGTCTAGGATATTGTTGCCCCTGATGGGGGTGTGGATAAGTTGATCCAGGGCATTAGAATTTATGAATTCCAGAAAGCGCCGAATGAAGGTGCTGGTACATAGTTTTCCCAGTTAATGGTGGGGTAGTTGAAATCGCCCAGTATTAGGGTGTCTGGTTGAACTCCAATATTTTCCAGTATATCAAGAAAAGAGGAGTGGGAATCCTGGGGCATGGTGGGGGATCTGTAGCGAGATACAATTTGGATTGCAGTTTTGCCCAGAGTTAGTTGCACTTGGATAACCTTGGCTGCATTATGCTGAAAAAACACACTTCTGGATCACAGGTATCCAAATCGAAGTCTCCACAAAAAACAAAGAACAAATGAAGCAGCACAAACAGGATAGAAAAATTATTTCCTTTTTACTGGATTCTGGTACCTCGGCCTTCGCCTTCAAATTTTTCTATCCTGTTTGTGCTGCTTCATTTGTTCTTTGTTTTTTGTGGAGACTGCATTATGCTGAGCAACTAGCCTGGAGGTGTGAATATCCTTAATGAATATGGACACACCTCCACCTTTGGTGTTCCGGTCCAGGTTAGATGGCCGAAAAAAGTGTGGTAAGAGTTATAGCCTGGTAATGCAGGGGTGCTCTCTGGAGCCTTGAACCAGGTCTCAGTCACTGCACAGACATCTATGTTCTCCATTTTAAGGAGTGCATCGAGTGAGTGCATTTTGAGATTTAGACTTCTAGCATGGAGTAGCATTACCCTGCATTACCCTCAGTTTTTGCTTGCTTGTTCCTTTTATGATGGTGAATTTGTCATTTGAACCTTGCCTAAAAAAGGCACTATAGGGGCAGCAAGAGCCTTGGCCAGTATCTGGAATCTCAGGGGTGACAGGTGCAGGCCATCTCTGGCAAAGCATCGTGGTCTGTCGACCATGTCGTCCCAGGTAGACAGATACTGGATCCCCTTAGAATGACACCAGAAGCTTAGCTAATTGAAGTCAATCATTTTGTCCTTGTACTGCGGTATCATTCTGGGTGATGTCAGGATGCTACTCAGGGCTAGGGTCATACCTGTCTGCGGAGAGTTCTTCCATGTCTCTCTTCATGTAGTCCAGGGAGGTACATCTCAGGTTGCTCAGAGTCATATTTGTACTTGGAGTGACCCGAGTGTGTGGGTTATGTGGTGGATCTTGGCACCCGGCAGGCAGCTGACAATGACCTTCTTGTTTAGCCTGGTGAGTGGGACATCAGTGTGCCTGCCTATAGAGTCACCCATGACTAGTGTGTTGGGTACGTTGTTTTGCCTTATGGACTGTGGTTGAGTGGCACACAGTCTGTGGGTTGTGTCATTTGGGTTGTGTTGGTGGTGGGAGGTTGCTTGCGTTTCTGCTTTGGGAGGTCTCTGTTGCTTGAGCAGATTATTATTGAGAGCCACCGCAAATGTTTTTGTGTTTCTATGTGTGGATTTTGCTGGTGTAGGTTTAGTGGGACTATGTGATGAGTGTGGTGTGGTACAAGTGTTTACCTTCTCCTCTTGACTATCAAGTTCAGTCTTGGTTGGAGAGAGCTTTACCTCTAGTTTGGCTAAATAAGTGCATCTCTCACAGGTTGTAGTGTTGGTGGTAGGAGAGGGTTGTCTGAGTACATGAGGCAATTGCTACATTGCCCCAAGATGCCCAGATTCATCAGATAGACATGGGAGAGAACACTGGGAGCCAACCCTTGGACATGCCTGAATAAAAAAATATTTTCCACTAGACAAGTGAGGAAAGTGAGTACAAGAGCTGGTTTTCTCTAAGCAAGTGAGGAAAGTAAGTACAAAAACTGTTTTTCTCTAAGTAATGAGGAAGGGTGAGTGCTGTAGTAATTTGTAGTTTATTTAGTGCTTACAAGTTCTGAGCAAAGATAAACAAATTCAAGTGCTAAAACTAAAAATCTGGATCTTGTAGATAGGCTACCTAGTGCTTACCACTCCCACTGATGAGCTAGAAGGCTTCCCTCCAACACAGAAAGGCTTGGGGTACAGAAGCTTACAAAAACAGTCCTGGATACAGCAAATTTGTATCTGGATTAGACTACTTACAAGAAAGGCAGAAAACAAGCTTGGAATACATATATAAATTATTTATTTATTTATTTTTTTAGTTGTGTGGGTTGGCTTTCTCAAAAAGTTCTCTCTGTATTAGAAAGAATGAGCCAATGACAGTAGCAAAAACACTTTAAATGCAGTACAAGCTAGCACACGAGTGTGTAGCAATATTAAGGAAAATACAGTTTAAATAAATGCAAAGTTAAAAATGACAAACTATGACAAAAACACGTTTATGAAAAATCAAATAAGAGCACTTGAACACTTAGCACACAGAACAGCAAATTAAGGTATTGAGTTAGAAGACAGTTATGCAAGAGCAGCTCAAGAAACTATATTTTATTTATTTTTTTGTGGAGAGGGAGGTAACAGAGCAGATTAAAATGCTATAGTGGATGTCCTTCCAAAGTGCTCTCTCTGTACACAGCAGAGGAGATGGGTAGTTAGTGCAAGGTAGATAACACAAGCTTAATTCTTAGACAAAAACAAGGAGTAAAGGGGGAAACAATGGGGTTTAATTGGGAACACTATGTATTCGTGGAAGACAAAGATGAAATCAGAAGTATGGTAACTGTAGAGAAACAGTGTTATTATAGCATGACCAATTGTGATGAAGATGGCGAGACTGCATTGGAAGCTTTCAATGGATTTAGTACAAGTCAGTGAAATGTAATTCACCAAACTCTATACTGGAGAGGTCATGTTATGCACCCATCAAAACTACTGGTGAAACTTTTTTTTTTTTTTTTTTTGGTAGATGGCAAGTGCCTTAGACTCCATGTGGAGAACATTACCCTGCACATCTTTCTTGTGTATTATAAAGACACACGTCACATAGCCTAAGGGGAAAAAAAAAATCTTTTGATGAAGTGAGTCACATTATCTCGGAGAATAGCTGAAAAATACAAAATCACTCCAAGCAGTTAGCAGCCCATCATGGGGGAATAATTTATCCAAGCTCCCTATGCCCTAGTATATATATATATATATATATATATATATATATATATATATATATATATATATATATATATATATATTTTTTTTTTTTTTTTAAAGAGTTTATAACTGTCAGGGGAATCAGAGAGAAATGGAGCAAGCAAATATGACAGGAGAAAATGTACAGGTGTGCATATGACTCTCGAATAATCTGCCAGAAAGAGAAAGGATGGAAAGGTTTGCTGCCCTTGGATTTTAAGTGAAATGGCATCTAAGATGGCTGAGCAACCAGTAAAAATGCATGTCTAAGCAAAAGAAACCAGAAAAATTATTCATTCAGTATAAAAAGGACAGATTAGTCAACTACAGGAAGTTCTGGATACACTGACAGTAAAGTTGGAGGATGTGGAAAATAGAGGCAGAGGAATACAAAATAGAATGGTGCACTGGGGAGCAGCAGTTCTAGATTACCTTTTATCGTAAATTGCTATATTCCATCAATGCTCCCATAGAAGTGCTGGGGAACAGAACATACCAGTAGAATGGGGGAAACGTAAAGAATACACCCAGAACTTAGCAAATTACATAGAAGCGACACTCCTATGTAGCCAAGGAGTGGCTTCTAAATAACTCTTCACAAGTAGATGATGTCATGATGAAAATATACCAGGATTACTGCAAAGTCTTGTTCCAGAGACAGGGTGCTTACGACAAGGTCTGGAAGGAATTTAAAAGGATGTCCTGGTGTTGTGAATCATCTAATTTGTCAAGCTACTGGTAGTAGTACACAGCTAAAAGGAAGTTAAGCTCACCAGCAGAAGCATGTCACTTGATGCATTAGGTGAAAGCCACAGACATTTCAAGTAAGAATGCCATTCACTGTGGTTCTAGAGGGGCAGAAAGGAGGAAGCAGACCAACCATGTAACCTGGAACAGCAGGAAAGGGAGTGGTTGATAAGATATCCACAATATAAGGAGGAAGGAAAGACAAGTCAACAAGTCTTAGTCTCCAATAAAAAGAAGGGAGGCTCAAATAAAGTAGAATCACTGAGGTTATCTGTACAGCTGCCCATCAGGGAAACAAATTTGAGAAAAAAAAATATGAGGCCAGTAGGAGGAGGTGGTATAAAGAGAAGCACAAGTGGGTGCCCCTACTGCAGCTCACTGTCCAACAAGGTAAACGCATCAAAGTATGGAAAAGGTGATGAGTCAAGGTTGTTAGGTGTACAAGTCTTCACTTGGGCTGGAGGGGAGGACAGATGACGAACCCATTTAAGCAGGAAGACAGTGAAGGAGCAGTGTGAATGCAGAGCCAGAGAAGTCAACTACAAATATCACAAGTTGTTCCTCTATGTGGGGGTGGCTCAACAATGCAGGCAAGAGCAGATGTGCACAGTATTATGGTTAACCATACTCAAGAAAATTTTGTATGCATCTGGGAGGTCAGAAGGGAAGGGCTAAATTTACAATGTACATTTCCTTTTCTAGCCCAATAAAGAATGCAGAATGCCACTGGCACCATGCACACCAGACTCCAAGTTGAAAAAGGTACACAGCATCATAATGACAAAGTGGTGTGCATAGTCCACAGAGTGAGCTGTTTGTAAAGTTGTCCATATTACTGGAATAAAAAAGTCATCTGGAAGCCCTCTTAGCCACAAAACAAGATCAGGTCTTTGAAGCTACAACTAGAACTTAAGTACCTTTCAAAAGGTGAAGGTGGGGAACAAAACACATGTTCTTGTGCAAGCTTTAAAATGGCTGCATATTAACATCTTTTGCAACAATTTTAGGAAAGCAGTTATCTATCAAGTTACAGGTTATGGACAACATGGCACTGGCAAAAAACACACAAATACATAAAAACATACTCTGAGGCTCTAAATAAAAATCTGCAAAACCAACAGAGACCTCCAAAGCAAATATCCAAGCAGCCTCCACCCCCCCAAAACAAACCACGAAACCCACACTTCACAAATCCAGTGGGCCATGCAATCACAGCCCTTAAGGCAAAATAACATACCCAACATACTAGTAATAGGTGACTCTAGTCAGGCACACTGACGTCCCACTCACTAGGCTGAATAAGGAGGAGAAGGTTACTGTTATAGCTTGCCTGTCGGGTGCCAGGATCCGCCACATAACACAAACACTCAGGTCACTCTAGAACAAGTACAAAGCTACAACTAGAACTTAAGTACCTTTCAAAAGGTGAAGGTGGGGAACAAAACACATGTTCTTGTGCAAGCTTTAAAATGGCTGCATATTAACATATCTTTTGCAACAATTTTAGGAAAGCAGTTATCTATCAAGTTACAGGTTATGGACAACTCCTGGATTAATTAAATTTTACACCAATGCTTGATCATAGTGGCAATATCCATCCTAACTCGGGTCTCAAGCCAACAACTACCCATCATTCCCATCCACTCCC